>NW_023595451.1:0-16544 GCF_014839805.1 Manduca sexta | reverse complement strand
TGGCTCCCCGAGCCGGAGGGTCCGGTGAGGGTCGAGCAGGAGGCGGAGTGGTTCGGGGTGGCAATGTCGGACGTCGACGCCGCCATGCCCCGGGCGCTCCGTCGTCCTCCGCGGCGGAGGTGTACTGGTGGTCGGCGGAGTTAGCGCAGTTGCGCGCGTCTTGCAGCGGCTGCGCCGCCGATACGCCAGGCATCGCCGCCGCTGCATATTCGCGCACGAGACCATGAAGACCGGGAGCGGCAGCTCTACGGCCTCTATAAAGAGGCGAAGAGAGGCTGAGGGTGGCCATTCATAGGGCCAAGGTCGCGGCAAGGAGTTTTGGAGACTCTCGACGGGGACCCGTGGGGCGCCCCTACAAGCTAGTGATGAACAAGCTTCGTCCAGCGGCGCCCCCGCTGTCGCAGAGTCTCCAGCCAGAACTACTGGCCAACGTTGTCGCGGCCTTGTTCCCGGCCACCGAGGATACACTCCTCCACCGATGGCGCCACCGGAAGTGGCGTCATCGTCGTTTTCGGCAAGGGATATCCCAGAGGTTTCGCCCGCGGAAATGTGCGGGCGGCAGTGTTTCGCTGCGGTGGGAAAACACCGCCCCGGGCTCGACGGCATCCCCGGGAAAGCTCCTGGGTGTTAGCCCTCGAGTACCTGGGCCGCGGCCCGCAGCCTATTCTCCGCCTGTATGGTGCAGGGCGTCTTCCCGGCGCGGTGGAAGACCGGGAAGCTCGTCCTGCTGAAGAAAGAGGGAGACCCGCAGAGTCGCCGTCGGCCTACCGGCCCATCGCTGCTCGACGAGGTCGCCAAACTTTTGAGCGCATTTTACACGCGCGCCTCGTCGAGCATCTCGAGAGGGTCGGTCCCAACTTGGCCGACAATCAGTTTGATTTAGGAGGGACGCTCAACTGTCCACGCGATTCTGCGGGTCAAGTCGCAGGCGGAGGAAGCAGTGGCCAGGGAAAGGTTGTTATCGCCGTCTCGTTAGACATTTCTAACGCTTTTAATTCGCTCCCTGGCCATGCATCAATGAAGCTTACTGCGGTACCACGTGGTGCCGCCCTATCTCAGGCGTCTGGTGCGCGCGTACCTCTCCGACAGGTACGTGGTGTATCCGGGCGCCGACGGGTAAGCACCGAAGAGCAATGTCGTGCGGTGTTCCACAGGGGTCGGTTCTAGGCCCTCTCTTGTGGAACATCGGGTACGACTGGGTGCTCCGTGGTGCCAATCTCTGGGGCGTCGGCGTGACGTGCTACGCGGATGACACGCTGGTCACGGCGACGTCTAAGACCTTCCAGGACGCCGCGATCCTGGCGGCGGTGGGTACCGGCGCACGTAGTGAGCCGAATCAGGCGTTTAGGTTTGAAGGTGGCCCTCGAGAAGACCGAGGCCATTTGTTTCACGGGCCTCGGCAGGCCACCGGCCGGTGCCCATCGAGTTGTTGAGGGGTGCGGATTCCCATCGGCAAAACCATGAAGTATTTAGGTCTGATTTTTGGACAGCCGGTGGGAATTCCGCGCCCATTTCGAAAAGTTGCGGACGAAATTGTCCAGGGCAGCGGGCGCTCTTTCTAGCCTGCTGCCCAACCTGGAAGGTCCTGGTATCCCTTGCCGAAGGTTGTACCACGGGGTCGTGCGGTCCATGGCGTTGTACGGCAGCCCGGTCTGGGCTGACGCCCTGGGGGGGTTCTGTCGCCCTCTGAGGGGCCCGCAGCGGGTCGTAGCGCAGCGGGCCATACGGGCGTACCGCACGGTCTCGTACGAGGCGGCTTGTCTTTTGGCCGGATTCCTGCCCTGGGATCTGGACGCCAAAGCCCTCCGATACTTTTCATTTGGAGGGAGGAGGCGTTCAGGAACGGGCAGCGTCCGGCCCTGAAGGAGGTGGAGGCCAAAAGGGCCTCCTTACGGCGAGCCGCCGTGGAGGAGTGGCGTCTCAGGCTGGAGGCCCCGTCAGCGGGGCTTCGGGCCGTAGCGGCAGTGCGTCCTGTCTTTGCACAGTGGCTGGACAGGCGCCACGGCGCGGCGACATTTCGCCTGACGCAGGTGCTCACCGGGCATGGGTGCTTCGGGGAGTACCTGTGTCAGATAGTAGGCACGGAGGTTAGCGCCGTGTGTCACCATTGTGACAACTGCCCGCGGGATACGGCCCAACATACGTTGGAGTCTTGCCCAGCCTGGGACGATGAGCGCAGCGCTCTCGTGTCAGTCGTCGGAGGAGACCTCTCGCTGCCGGCCGTGGTCGCTTCCATGGTCGGCAGCCCGGAGGCCTGGCGTGCGGTGGCTCACTTCTGCGAGGTGGTCCTCTCGCAGAAGGAGAGTGCCGAGAGGGATCGAGAGAGGGAGGATCCCTCCCGCCGTCAGAGGAGACGTAGGAGGCGCCGGGTGGACGACTGACCGGCGTCTCCCGCCCTGTGGAATGGGGGCGTTTGGAGAATTCCACCACGGTATCCCCTGCCTGTCGTAAAAGGCGACTAATAGGGGCCACGAAGGGGGTCGTCGGCGGGCAGCAGGGGGCTGCCGTCCTAGTGCGCGCGCACTTTTCAGTGCGCGCAGTGCGTTCATCGCACACTCTCGGTTGACCCCCGGGATGGACGGCAGCGTGTTGTTGGCCTCACGCTGCCGTAGACGCCGAGGGCGTCCTTCGGTGCGCGGGGCTTTTGAGCCCCCCATAGGAGACGGGCCGCAAGGCGGCACCGCGCAGGGGCGGTTGCGGTCGCAGACTAGACATTTCAACGTCAGAGGAAGCCCGCAGCCGTCCCTAATGCGCCGAAGAGGGCCACCGCGGAGTTTTAGTTGGTATGCCGTGCGTTGTACATAGGTTAGGGACTCGGCCCGGCGGTCGCCCGAAGGTCTACATCAATTCCGGGCGGCGCAACGTCGGGTCGTAAGGCACGGTGACCCCAACATAACCGCTCAGTCGCCCCCCGCGAAGGCTGGGCGGTAGTCATAAGGCACTTTCTCCGCGACAAAAAAAAGGTTAGGTTAGGTTAGGTTAGGTTAGGTTCCCGGCTCGAGGGGTGCTAGGTCAGGAAACCTCCTCGTGGTGCACCCTGGGCAACGGCGCGTCGATCGAGCTGGTCGGCGCGACGGCCAATATCCTGACAATGGAGTTGGATGGCGGTCGTCGCCCCTTGCGGCGGCCGTCGTCCGATTCGGACGAGGTGGGCCCATCTCGGGCGGCTCCCGGTTCTGTCCGGGGTGTCGACGGGCTCGGTGTGCGCTCATCCCGCCCCGAGCAGGCAGTGGGGGACTCCCTCTCCCATTGTCGCCGTCGCAGATCGTAATCTGGTGTGGAGGTCTGTGGATATGTCTCGCGCTCCCACTGGACCGAGGGTCTTGGCTTAACCGCCCGGACCGCGAGGAAGAAAACCTCTATAAAAATCACCCCGAATCCCAAGCGGCGGCGCACCGCGAGGGGATGCATGGCCGATGGGTAGTTCGGTCCCGAGTGCGACCCCCGCCAGAGTACCGGCCGACACTCTGCGCGGGTTACGCTAGGCTTACCCAGGTACAGGGGGCACTGCCTGGGCGGACCGTTATTTCCCCCATACTCGTGGGAATAAGATGGAAACCCAAAAAAAATAATAAAAAAAAGGAGTGCACTGTCGAGGTAGAGTTGCTCTCCGACCGCGACATTACGTTGGCGACTGGGCGTAACACTGCCTCCACCTCGACTGCCGAGATGCGCGGTGGTAGTGGCTCTAAGCCAGGGAAGGCGGTGGCCGCTAGGAGGCGCGCGCCGGCCCGGATCCTGAGCGAGTCCGAGCCGAGCAGTGACTCTTCGCGGCTACCTAGGCGAATGGCGCGGCAACCCCGTAAGCCGGCCTCAAAAAGGCCGCGGGGAGTCCGCACGAGTGGCAGTGGCAGCGCAACGGACCCAGTATTGCGCGCCGCTGCCAAAAAATTGTGTGGGGCCTCAGCCTCGGATACGGAGGAGGATGACTCCGTGGCCGGGATTAGGGAGGCTTACCAGTCGGCCCTGAGGGAGGAACGTGTGGCCGAAGCCGCCCGCGCAGTGGAGGAGGAGGCAGCGCTCCAGGAAGTGAGGATCGTGGCGCCCTGCCCGAAAATTGCGGCGCCAAAGTCGGCAAAGGTTCCCACAAAGAACCTCCTCCTTGAGGTGGCGGAGAACATCCGTCACGTCTCACAAGCGTCCCGGAACCTCAAAGGGACGTTTGTGAAGGCTCTCAAGAGAGATGCCGCCAAGCTGCAGGAGCGCGCGGAAGAGCCCTCCTCCGCGGAAACCGCGAGACTGGAGGCCATAATAGCCTCCCTCGAGCGGAAGGTGACGGCACTGGAGGCTGCCTTGGCCACCCAGAACAAAATCCTCGAGGATTTTGTGGCCGGCGACCGCTCCAGGGAGCCGAAGGCGGCCTCTAAGAAAAGGAGGAGGATCGCCTCGAGCGGCATGAGAGACGGATGGAAGCTCTCATGGAGAAAACGCTCGAGGCGATCTCGGCCAAACTCGCCCCAGCGCCCTTCCCACGCTCGTCAGTGGCGTCGGTGGTGTCTGGCCCGTCCTGGCCAGCCGTCGGGGAGAGGAGGAGTCGGGCAGCAGCAACACTCGCGGCTCCGCCCAGATCTGCTGACGTTCCAGCTCCCGCCTCGGCCCCCGCTCCTGCAGCCACACCTGTGGCCGAGGAGCCTGCCCAACGCCCGCCGCGTCGGCGTATGCGGGGGTCCAGGAGGAGAGCGGCGACGCCTCTGCCTCAATCCGCTCCGGCCCCCACAACAGTGGAAGAAGGGTGGACAGTGGTGGGTAACCGGGGCGGCAGGGGGAAGAGGAACAAGAGGAGGACCGGGCCGAAGCCGAACGCCCCAAATGCCGGCCAGAGGCAGAAGGTGGTGCGCAAGGTTGTGCCCCAGCTTCGTCTTCCGAAGAAGGCTGCCGTCACCCTGACGGTAGCACCGGAGGCGGTAGAACGGGGCACGACCTACGCCCAGGCCCTGCAGGCGGTCAGGGGCAAAGTCGACCTGGCCAGCCTTGGCATCGGGGTCGGCATGAAGGCGCGACGGGTGGCCACCGGTGCCTACCTTTTCGAGGTGCCCGGACCTGAGTCCGAGGCGAAAGCCGACTCCCTCGTCATCAAAATGAGGGAGGCGCTCTGTGGGTTGGAAGGCGTTCGCGTCTCCCGGCCCGTCATGACGGCAGAGCTGCGCATCTCAGGGCTTGACGAGTCCGTCACCCCTGACGATGTCGCAACGGCTATCGCCAAAATCGGAGAGTGTTCGATCGAGGACCTGAAGGTGGGCCAGGTCAAGATCGAGCACTCGGGTCTGGGCGCCGCGTGGGCCCAGTGCCCGGCAAAGGTGGCGGATAAGGTCGCCAGGGCAGGACGCGTCCTGGTAGGCTTCGTGTCCGCCGGGGTCCGGCTCCTTGAGCCGAGGCCCCAAAGGTGTTACAGGTGCCTTTGCCGGGGCACGTAGGTGCTAAATGCACCGCAGGGGTGGACCGCAGCGGGATCTGCTACCGTTGCGGTCTTGAGGGCCACAAGGCCAGGGTTGCTCCGCGGAGCCGCATTGCGCAGTGTGCGCAGCTGCCGGCAAACCCGCGGGGCACAGGGTGAGCGGCAAGGATTGCGTCGCCTCTTCGACCCCCTCCCGCAACCGTCGCGGAGGAGGTGCCGAGGTTGTGACGCGTCCGCAACCGTCCCACCAGTGGAGATGGAGATCGCCCATTAAATCATGGCACAAAAACATTTCCTCCAGGCGAACATCAATCACTGCGCCAGAGCGCAGGACTTGCTTGTTCAGAGCCTGGCGCAGTGGTCAATCCACGTGGCTGTAGTCAGCGAGCCGTATTTCGTTCCCCCCCGGGATGACTGGGCAGGGGACTCCGACGGCTCGGTGGCTGTCATCACCGGGGTGCCGCCGGCTCCCCGCCCTTCGAAAAAAAGTAGCGAAGGGTACCGGATGTGTGGCGGTTCTGTTGGGGGTGTGGGTAGTGGGAGCCTACTTCTCCCCAACAGATCCCTAGCCGAATTTGAGAGTTTTCTCATTCGGCTGGGAACCCTGGTGGTGCAAAGCAGCCAGCCCCGCCCTGTGCTTGTCGCCGGCGACTTCAATGCCAAATCCTTGGCCTGGGGTTCGTCGGTGACGGACGCGCGGGTAGGGCCCTGGAGAGAATGGGCGATCTCCTCAGGACTGGTCGTCCTAAATCGGGGTCGGAGGACACGTGCGTGCGGCACAACGGGGGTTCGGTGGTGGACATCACGTTCGCCACCCCGGACCTAGCCCGCCGTGTCCAGGGCTGGAGAGTCCTGGTGGAGGAGGAGACGCTGTCCGATCACCGGTACATACGGTTCAGTGTCTCCACTCCCCGGACCAACCAGCCCAGTAACAGTGGAAGTTTGACCTCCCGACGATGGGGCGGCCAGCGTTGGGCCGTTACGCGGCTCAACCGGGAGGCCGTGAAGGAAGCCGCTCTTGTTCAGGCGTGGTTCCCTGTACCGGCAGGGCCGGTGCGGGTCGAAGAGGAGGCGGAGTGGTTCGGGGGGGCAATGTCGCAAATCTGCGACGCGGCCATGCCCCGGGCCCGATGCCTCCCTCCGAAGCGACAGGTGTACTGGTGGTCGGCGGAGCTCACCCAGTTACGCGCGTCCTGCATGGCTGCGCGCCGTCGACTCGCCAGACACCGCCGCCGTCATTCCCGTCCGCCCGGCGATGATGAACAGGAGCGGCTGCTTCACGGCCTACACAAGACGGCCAAGAGAGCGCTGCGGGTGGCCATTGCGCAAGCAAAGGCCGCGGCACGTGAGGAGTCTCGGAGAACTCTCGACAGCGACCCGTGGGGACGCCCGTACCGCATGGCGTTGAGCAAGCTCCGCCCGTGGGCGCCCCGCTGACGCAGAGTCTCCGAGCCGATCTGGTGACGGACGTTGTCGCGGCGTTATTTCCGGCCACCCAGGAGGCCATTCCTCCACCGATGGCGCCACGTCCATCGGCGCCATCGTTGTCGATTCCGGCAGAGGATATCCCGGAGGTTTCGCCTGGAGAGCTCCAGGTGGCAGTGTCTCGGTTGCGGAGCAAAAACTCGGCTCCGGGGCTCGACGGTGTACCCGGACGTGTCTGGGTCCTCGCTGTCGAGTCACTGGGTACGAGGCTCCGTAGCCTTTTCTCCGCGTGCTTTGAGCAGGGCACTTTCCCGTCGCGGTGGAAGACAGGGAAGCTTGTCCTGCTCAAGAAAGAAGGAGACCCGCAGAGTCGCCATCGGCCTACCGACCGATCGTGTTGCTCGACGAGGTGTGCAAACTGTTCGAGCGTGTGGTACACGCTCGCCTCGTCGGGCATCTCGAGCGGATCGGCCCGGATCTGGCCGCTTGCCAGTACGGGTTTAGGCGCGGCCGATCCACGATTCACGCGATTCTGCGGGTGAAAGCACTGGCGGAGGATGCAGTCGCTCGGGGTAGGGTCGTGCTGGCGGTGTCCTTAGACATCGCCAACGCGTTTAACACCATGCCCTGGGCCTGCATCAACGAGGCACTGCGGTATCACGAGGTGCCACCTTATCTCCGGCGTCTGGTGCGCTCGTACTTGTCAGACAGGTACGTGGTGTATCCGGGCGCTGACGGGTGGCACCGTAGAGCGATGTCGTGCGGTGTCCCGCAGGGCTCGGTCCTCGGGCCGCTCCTGTGGAACATCGGCTACGACTGGGTGCTCCGTGGTACCAACCTTCGAGGCGTCGCCGTCGTCTGCTATGCGGACGACACGCTCGTGACGGCGACGGCCAGGACCTTTCAGAGGGCGTCCCTGCTCGCCTCATTCGGTACCGAATTGGTGGTGCGCAGGATTCGGCGACTGGGTCTCGCGGTGGCTCTCCACAAGACCGAGGCCCTTGCCTTCCATGGGCCTCGGAGTAGGCCGCCCATCGAGGCCTACATCTCTGTGGAGGGCGTGCGGATACCCGTCGGCTCAAAGATGAAGTATCTCGGTCTTCATCTGGACAGCCGATGGGACTTCCGCGCGCACTTTGATGCTCTCGCCGAAGTTGGTACGGACGGCCGGTGCTCTCGGCCGTCTGCTACCAAACGTCGAAGGTCCTGGCAATCCCTGCCGGAATCTGTACGCTGGAGTCGTGCGGTCTATGGCCCTATACGGTTCTCCCGTATGGGCCAATTCCCTGAACGACCGCTGCGTCAGGCTGCTGCGAAGACCGCAGCGCATGGTGGCGCAGCGTATCGTCAGGGGCTACCGCACGATCTCACACGAAGCGGCTTGCGTATTGGCGGGCACTCTGCCCTGGGATCTCGACGCGCGGGCTCTCTCTTCTGTCTTCTGGTGGCGGGAAGAGAGCTTGCGCCGAGGACAGAGGCTAGCCCCCAAGAGGTCGAGACCACTCTGGTCTCCCTCCGCAACGCCGCTGTGGAGGAATGGCAGCTCAGGCTGGAGAGCCCGAGTGCGGGCTTGAGGACCGTCGCGGCAGTGCGACCCGTCCTTCGACAGTGGTTGGACAGGCGCCACGGTGCGCCGACATTCCGGCTGACGCAGGTGCTCACCGGGCACGGGTGCTTCGGTGCATACCTGTGTCGCATAGCCGGGAAGGAGGAGTCCGCCGTGTGCCACCACTGTGGCAACTGCCGCGAGGACACGGCCCAACACACTCTCGAGGAGTGCCCAGCCTGGACGGAAGAGCGCAGCGCTCTCTTGGCCGTCATCGGAAGCGACCTCTCGTTGCCGACCGTGGTCGCCGCCATGGTCCGCAGTCGGAGGTCGTGGCGAGCTATGGCCTCCTTCTGCGAGCGTGCCATGTCGCAGAAGGAGGCCGCGGAGCGGGATAGGGAGCAGACCGATCCCGCCCGCCGCCGCCAGAGGAGAAGGAGGCGTCGGGGCGACGGTGTCTAACCCGTCGCCCTGCGCCTCGTGGGCAACCGGGGCCGCCGCTCCTACCATCCATTAAGGCGGCCCACGGGGTGGGCGACAGCGTGAAGGGCTAGGCCTCACGTTGTCGCCGTCGCCACAGCGACGCTCGGCGTGCGGGGAACGGACCTTTCCCCGCCGAGTCGGGCCGCGAAAGCGGCACTGCGCAGGGGCGGTTCCGGCGCAATCCATGCGTTCTGCTCAGGTTTTCCCGGAGCCGTCCCTAATGCGCCGATGATGGCCCACGCGGGGTTTTTAGTCGGTATTCCGGTGCGCTAAGTCTGGTAGGGACCCACCCAGCGATCGCCCATCACATCTCGGGCGACTCCTAGCATCGCTGGGTGGAAGGCGCCGGTGAGTCCGACACTCCCCCGCCTCTTCGGAGGTGGGGGGTCCGTAAATGGATTTTCCCCGCGACACAAAAAAAAAAAAAAAAAAAAAAAAAAAAGGTTCCCGGCTCGAGGCAAACATGAAGAACATTCGGGAGGAAAATACAGCTCTGAAACGACGCCTCGAAGAGCTGGAAGCGGCCGCCAAAGGGCCAACAACAGAAGAGATGCTGGCGATGGTCGAAGCGAGGGTCCAAGCCCGAATGGAATCGATCCTAATGGGCCCAGCGCAACGACCGCCGCTGGCACACGAGAGAAAGGTCACTTCCGGGGATGTTCAACTCCCAGTGGCGGATGGCTTTGTTGGTGGAACTCAGACCAAGCCGAGAAAAGAGAAGGGCAAAGGGAGGGGAAAAGACGGCCCAGCCCGCTCAGGCCCCCGCTCCTGCCCCCACTATCCCCGCTCCCATCGCTGGACCTTCCAGTGCCCCGCCGCAAGCCGTAGCGGGCCCTTCTACTGCGGCGGTTTCGACACCCGCGATGGCACCAGCAAGAAGACGCGAGAAGAGCGCGGCGGCCGTAAAGAAGCCGGCACCAGGCTCCAAGCCGAAGAAGAGTGGGAGAAAAGATACGGCAGGTCAACCTGCGCCGGAGCCCCGTCCGCTGCCGCCGGCCCTGCCTCAATGGAGACGCCATGGGTTGAGGTGGCCAGAAGGAAGAAGAAGGGAAATCGACAGCAGCGCCAACAACAACAAGCGTACAGCCGCCAAAACCTTCGCGCCGGAAGGAACCCAAACTGCGGCCGCCACGATCTGCGGCCGTGGTAATCTCGTTGACGCCGGCAGCAGTGGCAAAGGGGATGACGTACAAGGGCGTCCTCACGGACGCACAGAATCGCGTGGACCTCACCGGGCTGGATATATCGAGGTTAAAGCCGAAATTTACGGCCACGGGCGCCCCGATGTACGAGGTGCCCGGGGCCAACTCGGAGGAGAGGGCCGACTCATTCGCCGCAAGGCTGAGGGAGTGCTTCGGTGGGTCGGAGGATATTAAGATTTCCCGGCCCACGAAGACTGCAGAGCTGCGGCTGACGGAGTTGGACTACACGGCCACTCCGGAGTCGGTCGCAGCGGCCCTCTCCAGAGCCGGTGAGTGTCCCGCGGACACAATAAGGGTGGGGCAAATTCGCCCTGATCGCTCCGGCGTTGGGACCGCCTGGGTTCGTTTGCCCATTAAGGCGGCCCAAAAGGTGAAGGGGCGGGCCGAATTTTGATCGGTTGGACCGCGGCTCGAGTGACTGTCCTCGAGTCGCGGCCCCTGCGGTGCTTCCGGTGCCTGGAGAGCGGGCACGTTAGGGAGCGCTGCGACTGCGCGGTGGACCGCAGCGAGTTGTGCTATCGCTGCGGTCAAGCGGGCCATAAAGCCCGCGAGTGCGCGAGGCCCCGGCGAACTGCGCAGTCTGCGCTGCCGCCGGCAGGCCCGCCAGGCACCGGCTCGGGGGGAAGGCTTGTTCTGCCCCCTCCCGACGCAACCGGCGCCGCCCCCAAGGAAGGAATGCCGCCGCGGCTGAGGTTCTGTCCCAGCCGCAGGCGGCGGGCCCACCGCAACCAGTGGCCGAGATGGACGTGGAGGAGATCGCCCATCAGTAATGGACCTAGTTTTCCTCCAGGCGAACATCAACCACTGCGCCCGCGCCCAGGACCTGTTGTCCCAAAGCCTGGCGCAGTGGTCGGTAAGTGGCCGTGGTCGCCGAACCGTATTTTGTCCCTCCCCGCGATAACTGGGTAGGGGACATCGACGGGTCGGTGGCCATCATCACCAGGGTGCCGCTGGCTCCCCGCCCTTCGCAAAAGTCGAGAAGGGCCAGGGATGCGTCGCGGCTCTGTTGGGGACTTGTGGATTGTAGGAGTTTATTTCTCCCCAACAGACCTCTGGCCGAGTTCGAATCCTTTCGTTCGGCTGGGGCCCTGGTTGAGCAGGGCCAACCTCACCCGGCGATCGTCGCCGGCGACTTCAACGCGAAGTCCGCGGTCTGGGGTTCGCCGGCGACCGACGCTCGCGGTGAGGTCCTGGAGGAATGGGCGATTTCCGTCGGCCTGGTCGTCCTGAACAGGGGGTCGGTGGACACGTGCGTGCGGCACAACGGCGGGTCTATTGTGGATCTGTCGTTTGGGAGCCCCGCCGTCGCACGTCGTGTCCAGGGCTGGAGAGTCCTCGCGGGCGTGGAGACGCTGTCGGATCACCGTTATATAAGGTTCGATGTCTCCGCGCCCCCGAGTATCCGGCCCAATAATGTTGGTGGACCGAGTGCCCCTCGACAGGACGGCCCGCGGTGGGCTCTGAGACGCCTCGACAAGGAGGCCCTAGAGTTGGCCGCTCTGGCAGTTCTCGTGGCTCCCCGAGCCGGAGGGTCCGGTTCGGGTAGAGCAGGAGGCGGAGTGGTTCGGGGTGGCAATGTCGGATGTCTGCGACGCCGCCATGCCCCGGGCGCTCCGTCGTCCTCCGCGGCGGGAGGTGTACTGGTGGTCGGCGGAGTTAGCGCAGTTGCGCGCGTCATGCGTGGCTGCGCGCCGTCGATGCGCCAGACATCGCCGCCGCCGAATCCGAGGAAGAGACCACGAAGACCAGGAGCGGTAGCTCTACGGCCTCTACAAAGAGGCGAAGAGAGCGCTGCGGGTGGCCATTCACAGGCCAAGGTCGCGGCACGTAGGGAGTTTTGGAGACTCGACGCGGACCCGTGGGGCGCCCATACAAGCTAGTTATGAACAAGCTTCGTTCGGCGGCGCCCCACTGTCGGAGAGTCTCAGGCCAGATCTGTTGGCCAACGTTGTCGCGGCCTTGTTCCCGGCCACCGAGGAGACTACTCCACCGATGGCGCCACCGGAAGTGGCGTCATCGTCGTCGGAACTTTCGGCAAGGGATATTCCAGAGGTTTCGCCCGCGGAACTGCGGGCGGCAGTCCCCCGACTGCGCGGCAACAACACCCCCCCGGGCCCCGACGGCATCCCCGGGCCAGCCAGCGTGTTCGCCCTCGAGTACGTTGGGCCGCGGCTCCGCAGTTTATTCTCCGCTGTATGGTGCAGGGCGTCTTCCCGCGCGTTGGAAAGTCGGGAAGCTCGTCCTGCTTAAGAAAGAGGGGAGACCCGCAGAGTCGCCGTCGGCCTACCGGCCCATCGTGCTGCTCGACGAGGTCGCTAAACTTTTGAGCGTATTTTACACGCGCGCCTCGTCGAGCACTACGAGAGGGTCGGTCCAAATTTGGCCGACAAACAGTTTGGTTTTAGGAGGGACGATCAACTGTCCACGCGATTCTGCGGGTCAAGTCGCAGGCGAGGCAGTGGCAGTGGCCAGGGGAAAGTCGTCATCGCGGTTTCACCGACATCTCCAATGCTTTCACTCGCCCCTGGCCATGCATCAACGAAGCACTCGCGGTACCATGGTGCCGCCCTATCTCAGGCGTTCGGTGCACGCGTACCTTCTGACAGGTACGTGGTGTATCCGGCGTTGACGGGGGCACCGAAGACATATACGTGCGGTTCCACAGGGGTCGGTTCTAGGCCCCTCCTTGTGAACATCGGGTACGACTGGGTGCTCCGTGGTGCCAATCTCTGGGGCGTCGACGTGACGTGTTATGCGGATGACACGCTGGTCACGGCGACGTCTAAGACCTTCCAGGGCGCCGCGATCCTGGCGGCGGTGGGCACCGGTCATAAGTGAGCCGTATTCGGCGTTTAGTTTTGAAGGTGGCCCTCGAGAAGACCGCGGCCATTTTTTTCCTCGGGCCTCGGCGGGGGCCACCGGCCGGTGCGCACATCGTGGAGGGGTGCGGATTCCCATCGGCAAATACCATGAAGTATTTAGGTTTGATATTGGATAGCCGATGGGAGTTCAGCGCCCATTTTAAAAAGTTAAGGACAAAGTTGACCAGGGCGGCGGGCGCTTTTCCAGCCTGCTGCCCAACCTGGAAGGTCCAAATATCCCTTGTCGAAGGTTATACCACGGGGTCGTGCGGTCCATAGCACCATACGGCAGCCACGGGGCTGACGCCCTAGGGGGAGCGTTCTGCCGTTTCTGCGGGCCCGCAGCGGGTCATTGCGCAGCGGGCCATACGGGCGCATCGCACGGTCTCGTTCGAGGCGGTTAGTCTTTGGCCGGATTCCTGCCCTGGGATCTGGACGCCGCTCCCTCTCCGATACATTCCATTGGAGGGAGGAGGCGTTCAGGAACGGGCAGCGTCCGGCCCTGAAGGAGGTGTGGAGGCCAAAAGGGCCTTCAAGAGCCGCCGTGGAGGAGTGGCGTCTCAGGCTGGAGGCCCCGTCAGCGGGCGCTGGGCCGTCGCGGCAGTGCGTCCTGTCTTTGCACAGTGGCTGGACACAGGCGCCACGGCGCGGCAACTTTAGATTGACACAGGTGCTCACCGGCAAGGGTGCTTCGGGGAGTACCTGTGTCAGATAGCAGGACGGAGATAAGCGCCGTGTGTCACCATTGTGACAACTGCCCTGCGGGATACGGCCCAACATGTTGGAGTCTTGCCCAGCCTGGGACGATGAGCGCAGCGCTCTCGTGTCAAGTCGTCGGAGGAGACCTCTCGCTGCCGGCTGTGGTCGCGTCCATGGTCGACAGTCGGGAGGCCTGGCGTGCGGTGGCCCACTTCTGTGAGGTGGTTCTCTGCAGAAGGAGAGTGCCGAGAGGGATCGAACGGGCCGATCCCACCCGCCGTCAGAGGAGACGTAGGAGGCGCCGGGTGGACGACCGGGACCGTCTCCCGCCCTGTGGAATGGGGGCGTTTGGAGAATACCACCACGGTAAACCCTGCCTGTCGTAGAGGCGACTAATAGGGCCACGAAGGGGTCGTCGGCGGGCAGCAGGGGCCGTCCGTCCTAGTGAGCGCGCACTTTTCAGTGCGTGCAGTGCGTTCATCGCACACTTTCGGTTGACCCCGGGATGGGCGGCAGTGTGGTGTTGGACCTCACGCTGCCGTAGACGCCGAGAGCGTCCTTCGGTGCGCGGGGCTTAGAGCCCCCATTTAGGAGACGGGCCGCAAGGCGGCACCGCGCAGGGCGGCCGCGGACGAAACTCGGACCTGCTGTCTCGAGGTAGCACGCAGCCTATATGCGCCGAAGAGGGTCAACGCGGAGTTTTAGTTGGTAGGTCGTTGCGTGACCAGTTGCTAGGGTTAGGGACTCGGCCCGACCGCCGCCCGTGGGTTCCGGGCCGCTCAATTGTCGGGTCGTAAGGCAACGGCTACCCCAACATAACCGCTCAGTCGCCCCCGCGAAGGCTGGGCGGTAGTAATAAGGTACTTTCTCCGCGAAACCAAAAAAGGTTGGGGTGCTAGGTCAGGAAACCTCCTCGTGCACCCTGGGCAACCGCGCGTCGATCAGACCGATCAGGCTGATCTGCGCGCCGGCGAATATCCTGACAACGAGTTGTTGACGGTCGTCGCCTCTTGCGGCGGCCGCCGTCTAGTTACGCCGTCGGACAGTGTCGTCGTCGACCAGTCTCTCCGTCACTTGTGGCGTTGGCGAGTAGGCCCGCTGACGATATTTTCCGCCGTCGACTAGGGACAACGTCGGGGCCCATCTCGGGCAGCTCCCGGTTCCGTCCCGGGGGGTGTCGGCGGGCTCGGTGTGCGCTCACCGCCCCGAGCAGGCAGTGGGGGATTTTCCCTCTCATTGCCACCGTCATAGATCGTAACCCGGTATGGAGGTCTGTGGATATGTCTCGCGCTCCTGCCGGACCGAGGGTCTTGGCTTAACCGCCCGGACCGCGAGGAAGAAAACCTCTATAAAAAATCACCCCGACTCCCAAGCGGCGGCGCACCGCGAGGGATGCATGGCCGATGGGTAGTTCGGTCTCGAGTGCGACCCGCCAGAGTACCGGCCGACACTCTGTGCGGGTTACGCTAGGCTTTACCCAGGTACAGGGGCTCTGCCTGGGCGGACCACCCCTTTCCCCCACACTCGTGGGAACAATTATGGAATCTCTTAATCAAAACAAAACCCCAATAATTTTATTGACGAAGTTGCCTTCTCCGGTTTCGTCCGGAAAGGCGGTGGTCGAAGGGTGCAAGCCCAACGACGAAGACGTAGTGAAGGAGACAACGGGCGCGATGCCCATGGAGGTGGCAGCCGAATTCGCGCGACCTTTGAGCCTGGACACGGACTCGGGCGAGAGTGGCTCTACTGTGAGAAGCAAAAGCTCTGGAGGAGGAAGTCGCACACAAGAAGCAGCTTTTCGCAGCTCAGTCTGACCAGCGACACCGACGAACCGGCGCCGAAGACGCAGGCGATCGACGGCAGAATGAGAGGACGCCCGCCCTCAGTGGGCAAGTACGTCGGCCTCAAGAAAGCGCAGTTGGAGCGTGACAGGCTACAACGGGAAGCGGCGCGGAAAGACGCAGAGAAGGAGCTGGAGGACCGGCTGCAATTTGTCGCCGGTCCCCCTGGAATATCAGACACCGAAGAGGACCGTCCAGTACTCAAGGAAGACCTCCGTAAGTGCACCCAGGTTGTTCGCAATGTCGTGAGGGAAGTCAGGCAACCTCAAAGGCACTTCCCAGAAAGCGCTTGAACTGGGTCACGGACAAGATAGTTAAGTACGTGGAACAGCCTGAGTCCGCTGTCATCTCGCGCCTCGAGGAGGAAATAAAGAAGTGGCAGGAACACAGTGCCCGTCTTGAAGCCAACATGAAAGCCATGAAGGAGGAGAATGCCACTCTAAAACGACGCCTCGAAGACCTGGAGGCGTCCGCAAACAAGCAGTCGACAGAGGAGATGCTGGCGATGGTCGAAGCGAGGGTCCAAGCCCAAATGGAATCTATCCTCATGGGCCCGCGCAACGGCCCCGCTGGCACACGAGACGAAAAAGGCTACCACCGGAGATGTGCAACTCCCAGTGAGCGATGGCTATGTCGGCGGAACTCCGTACAAGCCGAGGAAGGAGAAGGGAAAAGGGAGGGGAAAAAAGACAGCCCAGCCCGCTCCGGCTCCCGCTCCTGCCCCCACTATCCCTGCTCCAGTCGCTGGGCCCTCCAGCGCGCCGCCACAACCCGTCGCGGGTCCCTCCACGGCCCCGGTGACTACGACGGCATCGGCGGCAAAGAAGACCCAGGACCGAAGGAGAGACGCCGAAACAAAAGCCCCAAAAGGGCAAGAAGAACGGACCGCCTCCAGCCCAACCCGCTCCAGAGCCCCGCGTGTGCCGCCAGCCCCGGCTAACGTGGACGACACGCCGTGGGTCGAGGTGGTCAGAAGAAAGAAGAAGGGAAGCCGGCAGCAGCGCCAACAACAAGCACGCAGCCGCCGAAACCGACGCGCCGGAAGGAGCCGGAAACTGCGGCCGCCACGTTCTGCGGCCGTAGTCATCTCCC
>NW_023595450.1:0-11327 GCF_014839805.1 Manduca sexta | reverse complement strand
TATTTGTTATAAATTGATTTTAAAAATCCATGGAATAAATGGATCTCCAAGTAAAACGTGAAAAATCTCTCCTTGATGTTAATTTTATTTTTTAATATACTGCGTTTATTAAAACAGGAAATAACTGAAACGCTGAAAGTTTTTTATTTATTGTATTATATATCATAACATTTTACCTATTCATTTTAACTCTTACCTGCCACACTCAGGAACGCCAAGCGCGTAGTTTCCTTAAAGACACGCGCTTGAAACGAGCAACTTGAGCTGCTAATGCTTCTGCTCCCAAAGAACCTCCCGTCTCACCTTCAGAATGTACCTTAAATGTATTTTGATCATTCACATAACAATACTAATATCAAGATAGGTTTAGAAGACTCTCAGCAGAGTCGCCTTCGCTTTAAAGCAGGAATAACGTTTACCTTTGTTTCGAAATAAAATAAAGGTACCTATTTATAGTTATTATTTGGAAAAAAAAAATTAAACGATCATTTACTCAGGATTTTGAGTTTTTAAATAAGCTAAAAATGGTTACATTTGACTAGTCACCATATTTTTATTGCTCTGAATGACGAGACAAGCTTGCTGTATGCCTAATGGTAAGTGATACGTCCGCCCATTAACAGTAGAAACACCATCCAATACCTTGAATTACAAAGTATTGTTTGGTATTTCACTGCGCTCACCATCAAGAGACATGAGATGTTAAGTCCTATTATGTCCAGTAGTTACACTGGCGACAATGTCCTATAAACCGGAACACAATAGGGACTACACACAGCTGCTTGGCGGCAGAAATAGATATTGCGATGGTACCTACTCAGGCGGACTCTCACATATGAGAGACCTCCCACCAGTAAAGTCTAAGACGGCAATAGATTTGATATATACGTCTCTTACCTCTCTAGCTCCGGCACGTTTCTGCATGTACGATCTGACATCTTTGTCCGAATGTCCCTTTGCTCTTCCAACGCCTTTGCCAAGAGGCGCGGCTGAAGCTCGTCTAAAAACAAGAATTTCAAGACCGGGTTACAATTTCATAAAGTGTTAATCGGAAAAGTATTGTCAGTGGAACATTAGAAATTGATTTTAATACCATTTGATTGGACTGTCTCGGTAGACTTGGAATACAATTGTATGCGGTACGACTATCGCTGTGAAATTTCAGTTTCGATTCCCGGGTCAGGCAAAGTGAAATTATGTTTTACTGTTTAATATCGTCCCAAAGTCTAAAATTTGTGGCCGATATGGCTCGCTCCCTATTTTATCATGGGATGGAATACATGGCAAAAAAGTGGGTGCATTAGTTGCGAATTTACTTACCCCTTCAGGAATAAAAGGGGTGAGTGTATGTACAAAGGAGTAAGATATGTCCAATAGAGGATTGTATATTATTACTAATTATAGTTCTAAATGTTCTTTTGAAGAAGGTCAATTTCTTGTCAGCTTTAAACAAGATATTTAAGGGTGTTAAAAGGAAATCACGAGTTGCTTATTTATGCTAAAAATTGGTTTAAATATTCGTACCTGCAGTGCGTAGGGTCGCTGTAAGCTGTCTGCACGGGCGTCTTCCCTTCGCTTATCAGATCAGACATGCCGAAACTGCTTAGAGGAAATCCGGTACTTCCTGGAATCCAAAAGGTAATGTAAAGATAAATATAATGTAAGTATAAAACTCAATAAAGATGTCATTCGTAGCATCATAAATGGAGATTATTGTGATAGAATATAAGTGGAGGCAGGTCTTTTTTTGTCACTTTGTGAAAATTGAAAATTCGTAATTTTTGGTACTCCTCTTCCCCTTTCTGCACGTTTTAATGGCAATTTTTCGATATTTTCGAAATTTCCTTTGGGGGCACGGCGTGGATGAATTGGAACCTTGAGTGAAAGAATTGAACGTTAATATTATCATAATCTCTCTGTCTCTCCCAGTGACCGTCCTGAGCGTTTCTCAGCATGGTCGCTTAATTTCGGGGGTTGAGAGCGTCTAAAGTGCTCACCCAAGTCCAGTGTGTTAATATTGTGTAGTTACCTGTAAAAGCACCCTTAGTCATGCTCAGCCCCCGCTGTATTCTGGCGATGGCGGCTCTGTGCCGCGGCACTGCAGCAGGCGTGCCTCTCTCTTGAAGAACGAACCTGCCCAATGTCTTCCAACTGGCCTGAAAGAACATCGAGCAATTAACAAACTGAAGAAAAATTGACAGCGATACGTGTTTTTACGAGCCTTTGTTTCTGAGACCAAGTTGTTCTTTAACTGTGCCCAAGTGATAAATAAGTTATTTTGTCTCTAACCTAGGAAATAAGTTCTGTGAATTTGTTAAAGGCTATAAAATATTATATTGGCATCGAAATTTGTAACATGTTGTTTATTATGTTTTTTTTAGATAGCGCTGAGGCCGATATATCATGAATAAAATTTAATGTATGGTCCGAAAAAAATTAAACAGAGAATAATTATATAGTGAAATAATGATTAAGTAACTTGAAATTGTAAAACGCTATAACATTATTTAGATATCGTCAATATTAAATCTATCACCAGTTCGGAAAGCATTTTTCACCAGAGAAGAACGGGTAAGAAACTCTAGTGTTGATAACATTATGACATCTTAATCAGTCTTTTCAAGTTTACTAGTGGCAGGTCTCTCATATGTGAGATTACGCCTGGGCAGGTATCACCGCAATGTCTATTTCTGCCACCAAGCAGCAGTGTGTAGGCACTGTTGTTCCGGATTTAAGAACACTGTAGCCAGTGTAACTACAGTACATAATAATACTTAATACCTCATGTTTCAGGATGGCGAGTGCAGTAGAATACCAAACAATACTTTGTAATTCAAGGATTTGCATGGTGTTTCTACTGTTTGTGGGCGGTCTTATCGCTTACCATCAGGCGAACGGCATGCTCATTTCGTCATTCATAGCAATAAAAAAAGGCTGCATACAAAGATATTTAAAATCATTTGTTATTGTAAAACTATTACCGATTGGTACCAACTTGGCCATATTATCTTTGTACTTAGTAATAATCATCATCTACAAAAAGCTATCATTTGGACTCCTCGTTACACTTACTTGAGCTGTGTAGACCACTTCGTCATCAGCGAGGGCTCTCTGCTGCGGCCCAGCGCCGGCCCTGCCGCCCCACTCCAGCTCTTCTACTAACACAAATCTGGAAATTTCAAAAGATTATTACAATCTATTAAAGCAGACTCTTGGTCTACTGGCAGATTTTAGGCTATCTATTGGAAACTCTTCAGTTTACCAGGTCATTAATAATGGGCATAATAGTCAAATATCGTTCTCAACAATTTGTTTCTTTTTCTAATACTCTGGAGTGGTTGAAATCAAACAGGCGGTCAGTATTAAATTATGAAAAATATATTCTGGATCAGGTGTAAGTAAATTTTGATGTTAGACGATCTTATATTAGAATATGAGGAAATGATTATTTCAACATTAAAGCCGCGATTTGAACCAAATTATTGATCTCTTTACTTACCTCTTAGGGTCATCTTGACATCGTGCCTTTGTCAATGCTTGGTGGACCACAAATGATGCTGTCGCGTTTAAAGGAACCTGAAAGCGTATAATATCGATATCTACATTTAGATAAAACTGTTATAAATACCGAACAAGTAGATATTTGATATAAATTTCAAGTTGCTAGTTGTACGCGTTCGTATCAATAAGGATATGAAATTTCCACTTCACTCTATTCCCATTCTAAGGTTTTCAGAGACATGGATAATTAAGAAGTTGATTACCTTCAATATAGCGTAAGGTATTTCATGCGACACGTTATGTACGCAGACGAGGTACGCGTCGGGCGGAGCTCTCTCTTCATCATGCGCGCTCGACTCTTCGTCTGACGGCACGCTTCTATCGCGGGGACGTTCTGTTGATGCTGACCTGAGGGTAGGGAGGGGGGAGACATCAGTTGGTCATTAGATTGAAACTGGAAACTATGAATGATTGGAACATAATGATAACAGTATTGTAGAAATTATGATGCTTACACAAGAGGTATCATTGGAACTGGATAATAATATGCATTGCTTAAATGATTGTGTTGTTTATTGTATTTTTAACGTAATTGAACAAATGAATAATAATTCTTATTCCTTCAAGAAAACGACAACCTTTCACAAAATTATTGCTTCGGTTAATGGTGTTTCGAATTATAATTTCAATTACTAGAAAATGTTCATCATCAGGTTACCTGATGCTAGTCAACCATGCTCGACTGCTGGGGTCGTCGCCGACTCTCTTCAGAACAAGTCGGGTTCCTCCAGTCCTCATGACCCTCTCATGCGGCGCCATCACGCGCTGTGTTGGAGTCCTGGACGGAGATTCCTCCACTAGTACATAGCTGCCACGCGAAGACCGGCATACCCCCGCCTTGGTTAGACACTGGGCTATAGCCTAAGAAGATGCAAAATCTGATAAATCATCCGATTACTAAATATACATATTTAACTAGTTTATTCAAGAACTTGACGGAATATAAGATTTTTTATAGGTTTATGGAGTAATGTTGCATTTAGGAGATTATATTATGCGGTGGCAGAATTTTTGTAAGGGTAATCGATATTTATTTGAGTTGGTACGCTAGACAGTCCGTTCGACACTGGGGGAAAATATTTCTCAGGCTTTTAACAACATAGTTAAAATTGTTTACTCTTGGTCTTTCGTAAATTAATTTGAATCCTACCTCATTAGCTGTGGTGTCCTGGGTGACCTTTAAAATCGAGTAGGGCTCATGTCTTGATACTGCATAGACCACCAGGAAATGGATTTTCCGTCTTTCGTGGGGAGAACTCGGCTCCAGGTCTCCTCTGCAACTCTCTCCGGCCAACTCTTCAGCACAGCGCGAGAAGATGAGCAGGGAGGCCATGTTGAGAGGTTGGTTAGTTGGCGACCTGGGGGGAAAATTTGTAATATTTTTTTTTTTTTAATAAACAAGGACTAAAACGTTTTCAAGCCAGTACATTGCTTATAGTAATGTATGATCATAGATATAACCAAAACTTATGCAGTATATTTCTATATGTTAGCCAAATTTGACATTAATACCATAATATCTAAACACAGCCGATTATATCACTTATATTTTGCCGAAAAAGGGTAAATTAAATTGGTACACATCCCGTTCTTGGCACTTACCGTAGTCTTACGTGCCTGTACCCAGGTCTGAGGCTTTGCAGGGGTATAACTCTCTGTGACAACATATAGTTGGTATCCGCATCGTATATCTCAAATCTGACGAACGCTAGCTCTGGAAAGTTGATCTGGAAATAATAGCATTATGAAGGTATAGGTAGATATAACTAGATGCTATTGCATCTATTATATTATACGCACTATTAGTGCGTATAATATTGAAAAGGATATTGCTTTCACAATACTGCAGCAAGCAAAATTGCTACTCAAAATGATACTAAAAACTATCTGAATGTTCATGCACACCTTAAAATTAAATGTTTCATTCCAGACAGGATTCAAAGCGTTCCTTCTAGCGACTTTGGTCCGTATCTTCTTGCAGTCTGCTGGCACTCCAAGAATTTCCACCTCAGCAAAGGCGTTGTAGAAGGAATACACATTTTCGGCGACGTACTGTCCCGATATGACGGCCAAAGTTAGATGAGATGCATGTATACCGTCGAATTCTTTGTCCATTGGATTGAATCTGGAAAATACGTCAGGATCATCGAAATGCTTACTAAGTAATATAAATTCAATGAGTGCATGCAAAGTGCTGACTATAATACGAAATGAATATTTTAATATCACTAAAAGAACATAGTAGTTCTTTATAGGACGCTTGGTTATGGAAAATGTATTTTATTTTGAGGCTATAACAGCTTTGTTGCTAAAATAAAGTCTGCTGTTTTATTAAGCCTGTGGAATGATGTTGTTCCAATAATTACAATTGTTAGAATATACTACACCAAATAATTCCATTCTTAATTATTTACTGGTTTGGTGGTTTGTGTAAAAAAATACCACAATACAAGTTAAGATCGTACCTCCTGTAAGCTATGTGGCTGGGGTCCCACATCACAGCCGGTTTCCTGACAAATCCCACGCATCCATTGCTCTCAAACATCGCAGCATTGACGGCCATAGCAGCATCTTCTGTTTGGTAGTTCAAGGCGACCAGCTGCACTCCGCACGACCAGAACGTTACAGGATCGAAGTTCGATGAGTCAATCCTTAGGCTGGAATTTAGTTAGCACTCTTGACGATGTGTTTAAAGGTTTTTTTGTAGTAGTAATTAATAAGTGTCTTTTAGAAGAAGGGGCTACTAACGGAGAAAGGTAAAACTACTGCAGAAGTTCATGAAGATTTTATTCCTAATTTTAATCTAGTTAGTATTACTCGTCTAAATAAGTTGATATAAATATGTTAAAATATAACATTATTGACACTAATTTCCCAAAAGCCACGGAAGGTGTAACTCACCCCGCGGGATAAGTCCTGACTAGTTGTGTTTCTGTGTGGGCGATGAGTGCGAGGGGGTGCTTCCTGCAGATCTTCTTGCCAATGGCCTCGTTGACGGAGGAGCAGCGGTAGCAGGGGTGGTGCACGGCCGGCGCGTTCAGGCATCGGGCGCGGGACTGGGACTGCGACTGAGCTATTTGCTGGAGACATTTAGATAGGTATATGCCTGGCATCTCATCGCAGCAATCACAAAATACCTTGAAAAGGCGGTAAAATCCTAAGATCTATTTGCGGTAGCAACTTTTATAACTTTATAAAGGAAGAGAAGTAGGATTTTAAAATCAGCTCGCAGTGAAAATTGCTTTTAAAAATGGTACACGCGATTCACAAATCAAAGTATAATTAATTATTTTCTCTGATCTATTAACTACTTACATGTTTGTTTATTTGTATTTATGTCATCCGTGGACGGTGTTGGGTACTTTTACTCACCGTGCTAGTACTGTCGCTGCTCTCAGAAGACTCGAAACTGCTACACGGAGCACTCTCTTTGGCGCTACTTGGCTGTTTTACTGAGTTCCTTGGAGACAGTGGGTTGAGACCTCGAAATTTGATAGCCTGTGAAGTTTTGTGATATGATGACCATTTTACTACCACCTTAGTTGAGGCATTTGTTTTAATATTCTTACCTGAACGTAAGTGACCATGTCACTGAGTTCTCTTGCGATTTGATTGCTTCGCTTCCTGTTAGAATGTTTCACGCTGGTACTCTCTGAATCTCCTTCGCTTCGTCGGTAGCTTTGATACAGCGACAGAGACGTTCTGCCGCATTTATCTTCCATCGAACTTAGGATTTTGTGAAGCTCTTTTTCTGTAATAAGAATAGGTTTTATAGATTTCAAACCGTAATCAAATACTGGAAAAGTCTTGTATTAAATTGAAAAATCATTGAAATAGATCCTTCTCTATTTTACGTAATGGTAATAGACCAAAAAATAGTTTGAGAAACTGGAGAAAAAGTATTTACCGTCAAGCTCATCGTCGTCCTCATCATAATCCTCGTCAGAGAAATACTCGGTGACAGAACTTCCGGCTGACTGCTGCGACATCATAGAGTTGGTTCTGTTGCTCTGCTCCGGGAGAGAGGAGCTGGTGTGCCGAATTCCGTTGGACCTGAAAGCATTAGTTGCTTTCGATATTCGAGAAAGATCGTTGTAACAATTCTAGTTATTGTTAAGAATGGTTCAAAATTATTATAGATACTAGGTACGGTTGGGTTACTCAGAAATAGTGAAGAGGATTTACTCATGCAAAGATTTCCTATTTCAGATCCATCAGATAAATAGAGAAGCACACGAAGAGCTTTTATTACTCGAAGTAATGAACTTCAGCACGCGCTTAGGAATTATGGATATCAGGTGTAAGTCATTCTGTTATTCAGATACCTACCTGAACGCAGTTGCTAGAACTCCGCTGTAACCTTGAGCTGAACTCGCCCCGGTCAGGCCAATAGTTGGACTTGATTCCACTGGCAATAACTTCTTGTTCTTTATCAACACCTGCAATATAGGTCAGTATTAGTAATCATACACGCTCACGCCTATTATACCCAACGGGTAGGCAGAGGCGCAACTAGTGCTCACTTCCTGCTGTGTGTATTCCGTCCCGTGATGTGATAGGGAGCAACCTATTGTGATATCGAAAACAAATTCCAGACTCCGGACTGATACTCAGTAACCCCAATATCACTTTGCGCAAACAATCAATGCCAAAAGCAATTAGATGTTTAGCATCTTCTATCTCCGAACACAATTGTTGTACTAGACTGTACACATAATATTATAGTTAACTAGCAATATTTATTAAATGTTACCTTGTATTTCAATTGCTCGGGACTCGGTAGTCGTGGCTCGTCGGTGTAATCCACTTCGAATAGAAACGAAGTGACCAGTTTGTCTCCGAAAACTGCCTGGATGAATACGGAAGCAAGTAAAGTAACGTACAAAATATTTTTTTTAGTACATCATATCTACATATATATCTCTTTATTTTAAAACTTCCTTCTTACATTTTTATGTAAATCTTTAAAAGAAAAATTCATATTGTAGCGCGCGTTTAAATCGGGAGTAAAATTCCCGCCGTAAGCCTACCGCTCCGCTGGCCAATAGGCCGTGCCGGCGACGCGCCGTTGTTCGGCCGGCGCCCTTCCCCGGGCCCCCCGCTCGTCCTCACATCGGCGCGCGCCGACGCCGCCGACGTGACACAAGCGCCCGTAACGCGACCGCGACACACCGTGGACTGTGGCGGTGCGCGGCCCCGCCGTTTTTGTATCACATTATACTTATTTGTATTTGTTTTATTATAAGTAGACATTAGCTACAATATAAAATTTTAAAAGTAATCATCTCCGATGGCAAGTCTCAATACACTAGGATAGAGATTTAAATTGAGGAATCTCCTCACAATACGTGCTGTAGAGCAGTAATGCCTTTTTCATCAGGATTCTGACCCAACTGGATCCATTTCAGTTACCATCAGGTGCAGTGGGGCCGCCAAGCCGTTCTAAAATCTAAAATATGCGAAGGTACCAACTGACCTCAAAAGTGCTGGCCATGACTTGTTGCTGCGGTAGACTACAATGATTCTCGATGCTCAGTATCAGAGGGTATGGAGACGCCACGAACGCACTTCTGTGAAACATTGTAAATACTTCTTCAAGATCTTATAACATCGAGACTTAATAATATTACGAAACATTAAGTAATTGTTTCGATATTTATTTATTTTTTAATAATTCATTTATCTTGACAGTTAAACTAAACATGCAATCTACTTAATTACTAGACATAGCGATTAACTGATAAAAAACAAGCGGACCTGGCGATCGTCTCCACAACTCTTCTGAATGGTATTTTGGTGGTGAACGTATGGCCGTGGTAGATGACAGGGCTCCCATCGTCTCCGTCCCAGCAGTCCAACTCAACACAACGGCATCCAGTCAGTAAGACCTTAGAAATTTTTTAATAACTTACAAGAGCTTATTAGCGGTATAGAATCCAAATTGCCGTTGGCCGAAAAATAATATGACTTTTGTTTCACAAAGGTTAGTAGTCGAACCATAATATTTCTGGCATGTAAGTGTTCATGGGGGCGATGAGCATTTTCTATCGGTAAACTTCTTGCTCGTTTGTCAACCATCTCTAATATCAAGAATACCTAATAACTTTGTTATGAAAACAATGGCCAAAAGGTATATAATAAGGGTGCTATTTCATGGGACCTAACATAACTGACGAAATGACGGTGTGATAACTTTTCTATCTACTTACCCCTCAAAAGGGCAAAAGGCGCGAGGCTATGTAGGTACAGGTCTATTCATGTTATTTTGTTTTCATATCTGCCCTTTCTTATTTTTAATTTAAAGTACTTATGACAAAAATAATAATATATATATTTTTTTAGAGGAACAATCACGTCGTACATAATAGTTGCATAACTTTAACCGTTTACGTAGCGCACTCAACGGAAGCTCTCAAAAGTAATAAATTTTCCCCGTTTTGCAACCTTTTTCATTACTGCTCCGCTCTTATTGGTCATAGCGTGATGATATATAGCCTATAGCCTTCGATGAACAAAGGGCTATCCAACACTAAAAGACTTTTTAAGTTCAAACAAACATACAACCTCGTCATCTTTATATATTAGTATAGATATAGATTATCTGTCTTTATCGGTATGAGCGGACTCATGTAGGGTCGGTGCAATATGCTTCATCAAGCATTTAGCTCATTTTTTACGATCCGCCGCCTGCCTGTCGTGAATTCTAAGGGATTTAAATTCGAGAAACAGGGACGGGAACATAACAGTGACTACACACTGCTGCTTGTCGGCAGAAATTGATATTGCGGTGGTATCTACCCAGATGAACTCTCACATATGAGAGACCGGTACTGGTGGTAACCAGTATAAAAACTCTTTTTGTTAATTTTAAATATATTTAAGGGCGAAACTTCAAATTGGCGCCGCAATATTTTAAATATACCTACCTATATTATATTTTAAATTCTACCGCGCATGCTCAGAAGTATTGATCCGTAACTCACCCGGCTTCAACCCTTTATAAGTTTATGTCTACACGAGTGCATTTTACCCTCTGGCAATATATAAAGCGTAGCATAAAATGAACACATTTACTGTATCTCGACTAGTCGACACGAACAGTGGATTACATGTAATCGAGAAAGAAGCAAAGGCCATCACTAAGGCATAGACAATGTTATAGAAGCAGAAACGTCAAAAATTGTTGTCAAACATAACCTTAATATTCCAAGCTACAAACCGGAATTGGTCGTCTTTGTTGTTATTTCTCGTTTTGAAATAAAATAAGTGACAAAAATGAAAGAAAATAATGGAGAAGTGGATACAAGAAACGTTGTTAAGAACCGAGAGTTGCTGTATCGGATGATCATAAGGTAACTTTATTAAATACAGTTTAGCGATAATTTTGCAAGAATTTATCATTTTAATTCCTTTAATTCACAAGTATTACGATATTAAATTGGCAAAGTAATAAATTTAGTTTCCATTTTTCTTATGAGTAGCGACTGTGTGCTTAGAATTACTTTTTACTTCCTTCTCCTACACCGTAGGCTTTGAGCAATATGGATTTACCCATTTATTTTACAAACAACAAAGTTCGACTTCTATTTATGATTATTTTCACTGTACCATTTTTTCACGCTTTCGTTGCACGTACCTTTAACTTCTATATTTTAAAATACACTGCGATTTGTGGTTTTTCTGATAAACGGTGCAGAGTTACCTATTGGTTTCATAATTGTAAATTCCAATTATTCATTCATAAACATGAATACCCATGTTTATGC
>NW_023595449.1:0-17000 GCF_014839805.1 Manduca sexta | reverse complement strand
TAGGAACTTTAAAATCATAATGACTTCCAGTTTCATGTTTCAACTTTAATAATTACAATTTAAAGTCTTGTAACTCGTAGATACTTACTTATACATACTCAATAGTCATCGGCCGAAATTATTTATCCCTGGTTGTTATGTGGACCGCCTTTACGGTGCTTTTCATAACTTCCATAAAGTGCCAGTTGGACTCGCGCACAGAGGTTTCCTTATAAACTTGAGTTCAACCTTGACAAACTTAACTTTGCAAGTAATAAATTTAAGTTTTTTTGTTAATAAAGTACATATTTACGGGTTTTAGATTTTCTCCTTTACATATGCAGCACATGATGTGCTTCTCGCAAAATTCCAAGATTTTAGGTCAACAAGAAGTACCCTATAGATATTGATTGCCTTGTGAAATCGCAAAATATACAACATAAACGGACAAATGTTTTAAACGCGTTGACTTACAAGCTGAAAGCGGCTGGGGACATTTAATAGATATAAGTTTCAACTCGATACGTCTATGCGTTACAGAGAAAAATGATCTTGACAGAAGACGGACAAGAAAATGATCCTATAAGGATTCATTTTGAGGTATGGAGCCCTAAGTATGAGTCAAATCGTTTCCTTCGAAAAGATAGGTGATATGCGTAAGTAATCATTTCTATTCTATTCCTTTACGCTGTACGTACATTTGCTTTGTTTCGTGAGTGAGATAAGTTTTTATTTTTTACTTTGGCGTGATATGATCTGCATTAAGCCCTTGCGGAATAAAGAGACTTTAATACCTTTTAAGACATTCTAAAATCATGTACTGCGTGAAGGTTAAAAATAAATCGCTAATGGATGGTAATTGAAAGTACCTACTTAATCTATTTTATAAAAGGTGCCTGATGCCTAGTTACACCTTTTGCACTTAAATAAGTCCTTGTACTTTGTACGATAAGAATCTATAACTAACATTTAAATATAATAACTTATAGTTTAGGCTATTTCCTCCTAATAACATAGTTGAAATATTATTTGTTATTTAGTAAGATTTCTATATAACATCTAAATACAGGTATAAGTTCGTATTTGTTACTAACGGACATTGACTAAACCTTTGCAAATAGGTAAATATACGCCATGCATTGTAGCTCTCGCAGTGTATCGTAGAACAGAAATGTTACATATCTATGTAAATATCTTAGAAAATACATATCAGTAGCCAAGGGAAAAATTTTCCAGAAGGGAACTAGACACAACATAATTGTGTACTAATATGCATAAATGCGGTCTTCAAATCCTTCTATTAATAATTAGATTCGATATAAATTATGAAAGGGAAGCCAATAGCAATCGGCTTATATGGACACTGATACATAACTCATATTTTTAAAATGATTAAGGGCGACTGTTGTATTAAAATTAAACCATACGTTTCAAAGACTTTGCAGCCTTCATGGTCACGGGGGGTACTTTTGTGTTAGTGGAAAATATAGTTGAAGATTGTTTCACGAGATGTCGTTGGAAAGATAACAATATATATTATATTTTTAAATTATAAAAGTCTTTTAAATAACACCTACTTAACGCGTATAGTATGATGCCTTAGATCTTGTTACGGTTTCAAGCAACTTTATATCCAGTAGGAATCGATAATTACTAAATACAATAATAAAATACTTTCTGTTCCAAGTTATTGTTTCTTTTTAAATTGTTTTATTGCGATAATGTGGAATATAACTCGTCTGATGCGGGTGTCTAGGCATTTTGGAATTAGTCTCTCATTTGTCGCATAGCCACATTATAACCAATCGATGTCCATAAATAAATCTTGAAATATCAAAACCAGTTTTACTAACCCTTTGTAATTATGGACCTTGATACTCTACAATATAGTACATACTTCAAAATCTGTTTATAGAATAGTAACTCATTTGTCAAAATCGACCTTGCGACCTCTTTCCTCAGTAGGCTAGTGCCTCGCAGCGCTACAGTGGTCTTAAAATGTCTATGATTACACTACGTAGAGTAACTAGTAGTTGGATAGATACTTGATTAATCTATTCTATTAATTCATTATGAACTATTTACTTAGGTTTTTGTAATAGTTGAAGGCGAAATGATTTACTCGATAGTTTTCGTGAAATATTAATGTTACCGTGAATTTTGTCACTTAAAATCAGAAGCACTTACTTTTAACCTTTTTATGTTGACTAGTGGTCGTCATGGGGTCAAAGTTTGGCTATAGAATTTCATATATTTGTAATACAAACATATTTTTTTTCTGCACTCCTTTACATAAAGTTTAATTATGCTAAATCTCTGAGTGCGTTTCCAATAGGAAATGTTTAATAAAGAACCCTTTAAGAAGAAGCCCTTTAAACAGGGCTGACAATTTATAAGTATAGATCCCTGAGTAGCGCACATCTTTGTACACTTGGAGTTTATTCTATCGCGAGTCGCTAATAAGGGTAAACTTTACAGCTCAAACTTTCACTTTCCATTTTAAAAATACTGAAATAATATATTTTATGCGACAAATTTTAGAAAATTTGCGCTATTTTGTATTATAAAATGATTTACTTTTTACCGAAAAAAAAAGTGAAACAAATATTTCCAACATTTATTTGTATTTTTTATTTATAACTTCGGTTGATACAGATGCATTTCTGAGTAGGTATATGCTATTTCCAAAATGAGCCGTGTTTTTAATATCTGTCTCAACAATTGACACATCGACTGAAATCGCAAAGGCCATCGAACATCACCTCCTCACGATTTCAGAAACCAAACTATTGCCTCTGCCAGATTCATTTTAGTTTTATTGTCCATTTTGGCTTGTGTCGAATCATTTTATTTCGCGTCATAGAATGCATCAAGAATTTTACGATAGAAATTGAAATAAGTGTTTTATAGCCACCGGGAAGTTAAATTGTTGTTAGATTTTGGAATACCAATAACACAAATTACTGCATAATAAATGCCGTCGATAATTATTTGTAGCCTAATGCGCTGTTTACATTTATACAAAAAGTTTTACCTGTTTTTTTTTTTTTTTTGGTGAAATAGACGTGATACCTTGTATTGATCCATATAGCCAAGATATGTCATGTTCACCAGCCAGCTTTTTGCGCTTGCGCACCGGCTAGATTCTCGGGAGGGGAAAATAATATACTGGGAAATCCCTCGATTGGAACCGAAGTCACGCCTGCCATACATGATAAAATGTCTGTGAAAATACTTGTCAACCCCGCATGTCGAAAGATGGCCAGATTCGATGCCTACTTGACCAAGCACACGTTATAGGTTGTATGTAGAGTGTCCCGGAATTTCTTTACTGACCTTAAACCGAATAATTTTGATAAAAAAGCATAAAATTTTATTACAATATGAGGAAACTGGGAAATGTCAAGTGATATGTACTTAAAATACATGTGCCTCGTTTTGGGGAGATTATTTACCGTACAGTATGTGATAATGAGACATTTAAAAGTATATCTTAAGAGATGCCTCTGCAATGCTGTTAATATTTTACAGACCTTTCGCGAAGTTAAAAGGCATTGTTACATCATTCATTCCATATTTTAAGGTACTTAAAAAACAGACTCCAATAAATAGTGTTGTGACACTTGGCATAACACTATGTCAACACCCTACAGTTTCGGACTCAAAGACCATTGAATTTGGAATCTTTAAAAACCGACAAGTTTAAGCAATTACTGTCCGTCGGACGCATATTGCCTTACTTTGCATACCTTTGTTTTACATATTGCCCAAAATGCTTATACATTGTTTTTATGTAAGTAGGGATGTAACCGTACAAATCTTATGTCAGAATACATTTGTAAGAACAGAGCTTTCGTTTTCGCAATCGGACTGAAAAATCGGCTCTGAAAACATCCTTTGTGTGTGTGCGAACGCAACCAGTTTGACCACTTGTAGCAGCGGCCAGAATCACACGAGCCGCCTCCAATTCCCACCGTGGCGCCTTGCCTCCGGTAAAAGGCTCGACGGGCCAGCTGCAGCGGCTCAATTAGAACTGGTTAAACTAAATAATATCGCGGATTAACATTTACACATGCCAGGCGGTGGGCAGAGAGTGTCGCTGGAGCCGCGGTGACCGCAGTCGCATTTCGCGCACCGATCGGCCCGAGCGCACGAGCCCCGACGCACGTTCACAACGTAACACACGTTTCCCGCCACAAATTCAAACTTGGAACACTCCAATATTTTTTTCTTTCAAATCGAATGGAGTGCACTCGCGCGTAAAAAGTCCGAATCGGCGGCGACACTTCGCCTGCCAGTGTCCGGATTGCGTCGAGGACGTTGACATCGCAATCAGTGATACGGAACTCGAATTCGTCGATTCCGAATTTTCGAATATGTAGAATTTTGGCGGGAAGTGTGTGTTACTGAAAAAAGTTTTTCTCGAACTTCTAGTGAAGGTGGTATCGGTGTTTTCAAGTGAACAGCTGGAATGATGGTGGATTCCACTTAAGAATTTTGTAGTGATTTTTTTATGTAACAAGAGTTGAAAATAAACAAATAATAAAGGTGAGTACTCAACGTTTAATCTGGATTTGTTATATTATTGGTTACACAATGATAGATCTTTCGCTTTCTAAAGTGTCGACCATGAGTGTACAAGCAGTCACGACTGGCAACATTTTTGCGCTGAGAAATTATTTTAAACTTTAATTATATCTGGTAGGTGCATTTGGCTGTCAGGCTACGTTGGCGAAAACACGTTTTATGAAAGTAAAACGGTTGGTATATCACAGCGCGCTGCGACATTTCACTCCGGTGAAAATTATGATAATTTTTGTTATCCACACAAATTGATTAATATTCATCTTATTAGGTCGGTAATGATAGTTGCGCTTCGTTGACTAATCGTCTAAATTGACAACACTTAGATCGCGCAAAACATTAACTTGGTTTTTCTATTTCAAGCTACTTCCTGAATCGTTGATTTATTTGTGTTACAATACAGTGCACTAACAAAGCAAATGATCTGGTTCTTAGTCTAGACATGCTTTCGACTGACATGTATACTCAATTATCCATAGATATGTATTGGATATCTTTATCGTGCAGTATTCGAGCAGTAAACGAGATTTCAAATATTATTCGGACAGTCGAACAAAAGTTGTAATAACTCGTATTTGTTCCACACACAAATGCTACTGAGTTATTGATTGTTAATACAATATGAACTCTATTATGCTATCATTGCTATTAGTATTCTAATAACAAGTTATGTAAGTAATCTATGATCGAGTTTAATCATAGAAATATCTATTTATTATAAAAAATAAATAGTAAATATAATTTACTTTGAATGGTAAATTGCACACGAACGATCTATTGATTCTAATACTGTAAACGCCATCTTTCTTTCCACCAAATCGATATTAAAACCCTAAGCCTAACAATTCATTGGGCGAACAGCAGTTTCATAATCACCAGATTTATAGTCCGCATTAGGTAAATGTCGCAGTTACGGTATTGGCCGGCGCAATATCACTTCGACGGTCCTACGTAAATGGTGCAAGCATTTACTTATGCTCTTTGTGTTTTCTGTTCAAAATAGAAATTGAATTAATTCTAAACCGAACAAGTAGATAGGGATAAATATAAATTGGTAAGAGTTTTTGGTGACTGAAGTGTAATTCCGTTGCCTTCAAAAAATCAGATGCACACCATTATTTAACAATAGAAATAAATTATACTACCTTCCTCGAAATAATCTTGCATACAGCAACCTTCATCCGAATGTAAATATTATAGTATGTTATATAACGATTGAATATCCATTTATGTGGACTAAGGGTTTTTCCTAATTGCCTCAATCTGAGCGGATAGAAGTTTCTAACGCTCTCTGGAAGGGCAGTAACTATTCCAAATCCGCCTTATCAATGTGAGTGGTAATCTATTGCTACACAACAGAGACCAGTTTATGTAGAGCCCAATGATTTTATCTCGCTGTCGAGCGGCAAGCGGACTCAACAACTGGTCGGCAGGACCTTGTGTGGACAATGAGCAAGCTGTGTTTTCCAATCGCCTTTCTTAATTTGATTTTAAAGGCAGTAACCAAAAGTAGTTTTATGAAATTTTGGTAATGTGACTTTAAGTAAATAGTATTGATGCTTCGTTGTTTTTTGGCGTGGGAAGACCATATGTACCATAAAAAGACATTGGAGGCGTAGTTGTATTACGGTACGACTTTACTTGAGGACTCGGGTTTGACCCTTAGGCCGTGCAAAATGATATTGGACTTTACTTCTCAAGTATCAGTCCAGAGTTTGGAATTTATGCCCAAAATAACGATAGGCTCTTCCCTTATCACATTTTGGGACTGAATACGCACGGAGGAAAGTGGGTGTATCAAATGCGACTCAGCCTACCTCTTCTGGGTTTAAAGGCGTTAATCTGTGTGCGTGTACCCACAAATATGTAGAATTCATTATGCAGACAAAACTAGTGATTGTATTGCGTATTTTTTTTCTGTATTTATATTAATGTATGGCAATAAGTGTTACTTAAAATGCATGTTCTAAATCTGATATCATGTTATTTGAGTTGAAAGCATACTATTATTCGCTAGGTCACCGCCCTCGATTTACTCTGATTATATGAATTTTAAGTATATGTTCTAGTTCCTAATTTAAAATCAAGATTTATAAGCGAAAATCATGTAATTTATTGAAACTGAAGCGCTCTAAATAAAACTACAATTACGATATTTATTCAATAAATATGACAGCAAACCCAAACTCTAATTTTTTTTTTATTTAAATAATCTTTCTCAAGCTATTTTTCAATCGTAAAGAGTCTACAATCACTTCAGAACGTGTTGTCACTGTGAAGAAACGACACAAGAAACTCCCTCAGCAACACGATCTACAAGAATTAGCACTAGCATTAAATAAAAAGACAAACAGGCTTATTGTTCTAATCGACTAATGCTGCATTAAAAGATTAATAGTGTTATAGTTTTTGTAGCGGATGTTAGTGCGCACGCGACATTCCCGAGGTATAATTCGATCGATATAGAAAGTGAACGCGCTACCGGTCCACGCATTTCACTTATACTGTTTATTACAAGCAGTAGCGATTTTAAGGTTTATCGCTTAAAACTCGCTATAGAGGCCCATGCAAAATAAAGTTGTATAATTAGTTACTTTCTTCATTATACAATAATTGACAACGATATTTCTTGATACATTTAGATTTGTTCATCAGGAAAGGAGTGCTTTTATAAATTTACATTAAATAATTTGCGGCAAAAAATGCAAGTTAATGTTTTAAGATTTTTGCCTAACAAACATTAAATAGTTACACTAACCTTGTAACTTTATTAATTTTTTTTTTTTATTTTAAATTCAATCTGAATTAGCAAGGCTTTAAATTCCAAAGGTCTTCTGTTTACAAACAAAAATCTGCAGTAATCTCATTGCAAACATGGATCGCAACCCTATCCCATAATTTCTCATGACAACTGTGAAAATTACAGCATTGCACACATACGCTATCTATTTGAAGATAACTATCAAACGTAATTCTTGGGCAGGATGTTCAGTCTCTCATGCCTGTCCATTGTTTTATGGTAATTTATCAATGATTGGTGTGAAGGTCACACGAGGAACGTGTTTATAACACTCTCACTTCGTATTGATATTTGCATACTTTATATACGAATGGTAAAATTAATGTATAAAGCAAGTATTATAAATAATTGTTTCGGTAGTTTAGTTCTATTATATATACGGTAAGACTATTCAGCTTAGGTCTCGTGATCAATTATTGGTTCAGGAAAGTAAGTGTTCTTTTGTTCAGTATCAGCCCGAAGTCTGGAAATTTATAATTGCTTTTTTCTTCCGCGGAAGTAAATATAGCTAAGGAAATATGTTACGCTTCTGCCTACTCGCAAAAAGGGATAAAGGGCTAATATTATGTATGTTTATATTTAAGTGCAATACTTTTAAAAAATGTATCTACATATTAAAAAGATTAAAATTTAATTTTAATGCGTATTTCGTGATGGTTGTGTATTTTCAACTTAATTAATATCACTTTTAGACTGCCAGACAAGGAACGATCATGTTTGATTATTTTACGTGTCCACGTCTCATTGGTGTCAATAACCGAGAGTTGCCAAATACCGGCAACGTTAAGCCGACTCGGAAACCTTATGGGTGTTTTGAAAGTTCTGACAAGATTGGCCACGAGTCAAAATACGATATGAAAGTATAAATCGATTTACACTAAAAGTATCTTTAAATATTATAACGTTAAAACCTAAAATAGAAAAAAATATGTACTCAACATATAGTACTTATGTTGACACATCATTAGTGTGTATCGTAGTGTGAAATTAATAGATTTACATTAAAAGAATCTTTTAATATTGTAACCCGTAATATAAAGTTAAAAACACAAAAAATATATACTCAACACATAGTAGGCACATCTATCCTCGCGTCATTAGTGTGTATAGTAGGTAGATATTAGGAGCCACGAGAAAATTGTATTGCCATGAAACTTAAATGCAAGATAATGTCTTAGTGGGAGAACGAACCTAAGATTGTTATTTCAAAGCAAATACCAATGAACTACACGCTATTCCTATTGTGAATTCCAGCTTAAATCCTGTCATAAGTAATGAGAAGACGCAATTTATTATAAGATAACTATAGCGTTAACGACTAAAATTACATGATGCCAGTAAAAATCAACTCTGGATGGCATTATGCAAAATTGCAATAAACTCGCCTGACGGCAATGATGACCTGGTGAAGGCGGGCTGAACTTCACATCAAATCATAACGCTGCCACCGCAATTTATAATCCTTAAAGTGGCGTTGACTGGTTACTTATTGTATAAATTATGCCTTAGATGTGAGTTAAGTAACATTTGTACTGCCTGGGAATTGGAATGATATCCAATAAGACTAGAACAGATCATAAATGGTGATAATCATTCCATAGTGATAACAAAAGTTTGTTTAGCAGTAACGAAAGGTAACATTTTCAGAACCTGACTCAACATATAGGTACTAATATACATAAATGCGGTCTGTAAATCGTTCTAATGATAATTAGATTCTACATAAATTTTACATATTTACATGAATCGGGTTTTATGGACCTATCGCCACTGTTATATACTCATTCAGTACAAATTAATTTATAGTCCTTAAATAAACAATGTAATATCATTTATGTAATTAAAATATACAAGTGAAGGTATTATCGGGAAAGGCGAAGTAAATGGAGTGATGCGGAATAACAACTTCATTAAGGTCGTCGAGACTCGGACGTGGGTGTTATAAGAGTTACGGATTGTTGATGACCGTAGTCAACAATGTATTCCGTATTATGACGTAATTCGTACAAGTTGTTTTCAAACATATATTATCTGTTTTTTATATGAGAGTTGGTTTAGATCGTGAATTGAGAGTAGGGTTTATTTCTATTGAGCAATATTGGACAAGACTTGTTGTGTTTAGAGGATTCATTATCAGTGTAATTACTTTGAGTTATGAGACTGACATCTAAAGCGTGGGTTAAGGGCGTAGTGCAGTATTATATAATATTTTTAGTAAACCTATGTTACATAATTATTCATATACAATAAATTTTATCTCATTTTTTTGTTAGACATAACATTAATTACACGTCTGTGCAATCTTATTTCCTAAATTATGAAAAACTTTTATTTGGAGAACAGCTTCTTCCCATAAAATTTACAATATTGTGTTCTCAACACTAAAAAGAAAAATCCAATAAAATTACCTCATACTGCTTATTGCATCACAATACATCAACAATACCTAGACGTTTAAAAATGCATTTTTAAATACATTTTAATACACTAGAAAACATTTCTTTATAAAACCCTTCCAAAAATTCAATGGCATAATTATGTAACAAGGATTATATGATTCTCTGTTGCTGAACCAATTTGGAGTAAATCACCGCTCGAGACTCAACAAAAGAACATTTATATGTATTGTGATGGTTGATAGTCGTGCTCTCGTTAATGGTATCGTATGATGTAGCCTGATATAATGCGCATTGTGCGTTGAACCTGTTAAGGTTATTGTAGTAACACTGAATCGATTTATCCATATACATTCATAAAGTAGTCTTTATTGTGAATGCAATAAGACAAATGATAATGTTTCTCCACCTTCTCAATAGTAGAGGAGGTCCGTGCCCTACAATAAGATAGAGTTTAATACGGGGCTGGTATTATTCTATCAATAAGTCTGGCACCGTCTTCTGCTGAACGAAGACCTCCACAAATGAGCGCCCACCATCCCCTCAGGTCCTTTTTATATTTTTTTGTTTTCATTATTATTATTATAAAGTAAATAATGTTAGGTAATGGGGATATAACACTCTGTTATTATATTCGTAAATCTCTAAACCACCTACATTTGTAAATTCCCATTTCAATAGGCTTTAAAATCATTGTAAAAGGTAGAAATCGTCACCACAATCTCTATGGGACTCTACCATCCAAAACCAAAGTGACCGCAGTTCACACGCTTTAGATACAGAATTGGTTGTAAGATGCGCCCGCGCCGGTGAAAGTGTTGCGGTGTCCTTACGTAGAGCCGGATGGAGCGTCAAGTGTCGCTCGGAGTAAATTTATGCAATACATTAAAAATATTTGCTAATAATTACGTTGTTATTTTTTATACCTATATATATTTAAAATTAGAAAATATTCTTATTAAACATGTCAATTGTTATATTGTGCTGCAAAAAAAGGTTTATTAGGTATACATTTTTAAATGTCAGTTTTGATGTTATTAGAAATTGTAAATAATTAATATTCTGTACATGTTTTATATTAAGTGTAATTTAAAACACTTAGAATATTCAAACATCTATTCAGTTAACCGAGAAGGTATAATGGCATTGTATTAAAATAATTTATTTAACTCTCTATACAAAGACATGAAATATGGCAGACAAAAAAGAACCATGTACCATACATACAAACAATATTATACTCTCTCTGTATATTTATGTCTGAAATACAGTAATGATAAGCTATGCAAATACTTTGGAGTGTAATTACAGTGCGCCATAGAAAAGACATCAACGCTCACCAATGTTGTTCGCTGACTCATTGCAATGGAGTCAAGGACATTGGCGAGTTTCACTACTTTCTTTATGTTTATAACTATTGTAAGTTATTTTACGCATTATTTATAAGGTTTTAATATTCACTAGATAGAACCACACCAAAAAGATTTTTTTTTAGAAATTTTATACTAGCTCTATATTTATTTAAAACCTACATATTCCGTAATTAAAGATTAAAATAAATTATTTTGTTATAGTACGATTTGTAAAATAGAGTCGGTAAAGTATAGCACTTGTTCCACTTCACGTAGAGATGCTAATACGTATAGTTAACACACGATTGTGATTCAACCTTGTTATCGCATATTACAGCTTTTGAATGTTTATTCAATGAGCATTGTCATTATCATGTTAAGCTTTAGGTATGTCTCAAAGTGGAATGTTAAAAATAAACAAATTTGTTTACATTTTCAGATAAAATTATAATAAAATAGTTTAGATAATTGTACAATGTCTACAAAAAAAAAAAAAAAAAATTGCGGCAATAAAAATATATAATATGCATTTTTGGTGGACATCATATAAATAGGTAAATATCGCGCTTATTATCGTATTTAGTTTAATTATTAAGAAAATTCCTTAAAATAGTGCCAAGCCATCCAGTTTGTTTATATATCTCACAATACATGTTGTTAATGAAATGAAATCCTCCCAGTTGATTTTCGACCATAGCGACCTGATTTGAAAGTACCTGTTTTTGTGTGGGCTATAACAAAGCATTAAATGTGCTCAGTTTGATTTAGGAACTTAGATGTTTTAAGTTTGTTACCAGATATCATTTGAATATTGTATTGTACAGTTTAAAACTTCTCATTGTTAATTTCTGGGAATAATGTCTACGATACATGTTAGATTTGAAGGAAAATTTTGGACGTATCCATCAAATTCCATTTAAAAATATGTCGTGCTTGACTAGACAAATTTTATTTGGCTTGTAATATCTGCAATGATAATAGAAAATACTGCATGCATTTATTGTCATTTATATACCAATATTTTAAATAGTTAAGTGTAAGTCACAAGTCACACAGTAACATCGATTAACGTTTTGTATTGGGGATATCGACTGCGCAGACATCTTGTCTCAAATTAATAATACGTCATTCTAATAATTACCAAGTTTACCTAAAATTAACCATTAAACACCGGAAACCGACAAATTAAAAACAAGTTCATACAAACTGATTAAACGATAATTTCTAATGCCGTCATCTGTCATCAGCTGATGTAACGCCGTTACGTCCGCCAGCGAAAGTGTCATTGATATGTCAGTGGTAACGCTGAGCCACTGAGCGGACTGCGAAGCACTGACGTAGTCGCTTCAGATCAGCAGCACATTTTACTTATCCAAAACATTTGGTCACGTATCAAGTTCAAAAATAGATACTCTTAGAACGTGTAAGTTTCAATTGAAATACAAAATTAAAGCCCGTTTATTGTTGGAGTGTTTAAAAAACTTTAATTATTTCGAAATTTAAAAATTTAAAGGTTTTCACAACTATAATTTCATCAAACAATTAAGTGCTATTAACATCCAAATGTAGAGTTATCTATTATTGACAAATACTATATGATAATACATATATATTCCGCGTGTATATTATCACTATGTTGTGCGGTGCGCCGGCGCTCGCTTCTGGTTTAGAAAGTGAACTTTTAATGCAAACCCACGAGGATAGTTGCGTTGTGAATGTTACTGAACTAGTTCGCCGCTGCGGCCGTCCGCTCATTGATTGATAGCTGAATTTTATGTCATAATATAGTAAATTTAAAGTCCCAATTTTATTGCTACAAACTTACGAACATGTTTATTTTTCAACCAGTAAATGAAGACCGCATTTATTGCTAGTCATCTCTTTCTATATTCAAAACGTTTTTATTATGTAGTGTTAGCTGGATTATAATCTACAGAGTATAATAAATACACTTTGTTTTTGATGATACATAAATAAACAAAAAAAATTAAAAACTTAATACTAACCGTATTATTTCAAACTAACATTGTTTAAAAATGATTACATTCTGAGAATATTAATGGTTGATGCTAGTTGCGCGGTTGTTGTTTTTGTGACGGAAACATTTGTCACTTTATCTTTATGATGTGTTAAGTTTTGTTGAACTTTTTGTTTTCACTAAAATATAATAAAACATGCCAGCGAACATAGTTATACACAAGCAAAAACAATATGAGATACAATATATAATATTATTGTAATATATAGCTTTGGATATATTACTTCTAAATATTGTTTTAAAGTGCTACATAATAAACGTATCTATTAAATATATTCTAAATTGTCAGCAAAATATTTTTTCGTCTATTGATTTTGATTTGTAAAGAATGATTTGCATTCACATGCTCTGGTTGAACTTTATGTTCCTTAGGCACACGCATCTATCGCATACTCGTACTGTTTATATAATAACACTAACTATTTCGACCTATATTATTTCTTGTTATGTAGGAATGATAATTACTTTACCATCACTCACATCTCAGTCGCTGACATAGCTTAGGAATAATCTCAACATTGAGATAATATCTAGATAATTTCCATTTTATTTTTATACATAAAATCGAGATATTTGTCTTTAAATGTATGCACCATGTAGGGAAATGCACAATCTAATTGCTTCAGCAGAGCTATTGATTTTTTTTTGATTCTTTTACATAAGTATATGGCCGTGTAGTTACAAATTTAATTTAATAACCGCCATTTTCAATACACGATTCTAATTGCTTTTTTTCGATCTATTTCAAAAATGGCCCAATCAGAACAACATTTTTTTTAACATGCGCACAAATAAACTATTTTGATTGGTACATTCTCGGAATCGGATTTAAGATTGAGATTTGGATCGATTATTAAAATCGGATGTAAATAATACATTCTCTTGTATTAGTCAACATCGTTACCGATTCTCCTGTGCATAATAAAGTATTATCAAATTAGTCACATACAATTGCAGTATCAAAAAGCATCTTCCAAAACAATTAAAATCTAATTACAATTGCTTATCAAAGGTCAGTGTTTGTTATTCGACACCCAGTTTCCCGTAACATTGTTATTGCATTAGCATACAAAGCGTCTCGCCTTGTTCAGTCCCATTGTGTTAAGTGTCAAACTTTGATGGCGCCAGCAGAATGGTATAATAGTTTATTCACACACTACTGTCACTGGCATGTCAGTTATCAAAGTTTGAAAAAGTCGATTAAAAATAACAGATAAGCAAAATAATAGTTATATAAAACCCTAGAGTTTTATTTAAAAATAAAGATACTTTAGTTTTATACGATCACCGAAAAGTGACCCCTTTGCACTTAAGGTAAGTGGAGTGAGGTCCAGTAGAATGTCGACTGACGATAGATGATTACCCTTCGACAGTCGAAATAATGATGCCGGCCTGTTGGAATCGGATAAACACAGGCTGATCGCGGAACGCGACACACTTACATTGGCCACTACGGCGGGCTTCAACACCTAGTGTACGGTGATTGCTATCTGGAAGGATACAAAATATATCCTATCAGCAGCACACTTTTATGAAATAGAGAAAACACGAGTTCTTTTATTTATTTTTTTTTGATTTTATTGCTTTGTACTGTATATCACTACATACTATAAAACATAAATAATAATTCAGAAATGAATGAAAAACAAATTGAAATGATGGGCTGGGTATCTTAAACGCTGGTGCGGTTATCATTATTACGTTATAGTTAATGTCACGGCCGGTCACGTTACCGCGCTGTGTGATTACAATGTATTTATTTTATAGAACATGCCTTTTTATTTGGAAGTACTTCGCGAATATATTGAGGTTAAGGTTTTGGTTTTGGCGATGTTCCAAATGACAGCAATTGTGGTATGCTGAGTGACAAGTAAATAAATAAGCTGTACTACGGTTTCAATTTTATTTTTAAAATGATTTAGGAACAATTTAGAGATGAAACAGCTCCACATTTTTTATAATACTATATAAAAATTTTGTTTACATTTTGTCATAGTAAAAATAAGGCAGTTATGCTTTCGAACACATTTTATAGCGAATTAATAGACTCGAAACTTGTTTTTTTAATATTAATTTGCCATTCGACTTTTTAGACCTATAAAGATTGTATTTTTTATTCTAAACAGTCATAAAAACTTGGTATTTTTTATACTACAATACGGAATGACAAGAGCATAATACCGAGTGGTTTATTTTTTTCAAATTATTTTTGAAATTATACGGTAGTGCGCTCAAATTGTTTTATGGCTATCATAAGCAACATGACTATTGACTACCTATAAACAGTAACATTATCTAAAACTTGCATTGCATTACAAAGCTCATCATTCTCACACATAACATGTTGTATCATAAATCATAATGCTCAGTAATTACGCTAGATGCGTCCTTCAAATTGGAACACAAGCTCACACTGCCATTATGTTGCAGAACTAGACAAAGTATATACATAAAAACAAACAAACAATACGCCTTTATCCCCGACGGCGTAGGCAGGGCACATACTTTATCCCATGATGTGATAGAGGGTAAGTTTTCGCCATTTAGGCACTTATTTCAGACTTCGGGATGAATCGAGTAGAAAAACACCATATCACTTTGCTCGACCCGGGATCGGTTTCCGAGCCCTTAGAGCGGTTTCGCACCACGCTCGCAGTACGAGTATAACTACGCCACTGAGGGAGTCAGTCAGTCATAGATGAAAAATTGAACAGGAATTCATATTTGATCAAACCATTCGACATCATTTGATCATTTGGTTGCCTAATAGCAACCTCAAAAATATGGCAAATTTGAGACAGAATACAAAACACATACTTTCGTAGTGATGATGTATCTTGCTTTGTATTAAACATAATATGCTGTATAACCAAAATAAAAAACTATCCTCTCTATAACATAAACGACAGAATCGCTTTTAAAACAAAAAAAAGGCCACAATTTTACGCCCATTAGGTTTGATATACGATCTAGATAGGAGTAAGAGGTTGATCGAATCGAGATCTGTTCTGGTGCGATTACATCCAAGGTCCCAGGATGTGGTTCTAGGTATTTAATTTCATTGTTCTGACAGGAGCTAACGAGCGACCAAAGCGGCCAAGGCGGTAGATGTACAGCCAGCCTAATGTTAGGGCTGCCGGATATTTATATTGTTTGATAAATTTAGATCGCATCGTGATGAAATATAGTTTTGGCAGTAATTTTTTTGTATATTTTAATCCATCAGTCAGTGTATCATTGTTTATTGTTGTAGGCCCCTCTAGTGAGCATCAATCACGTATATTTTCAGGTGTTTCTACTGTTTTTGGGCGGTCGTATGGCCTACCATCAGGCGAACGGCAAGGTCGTCTCGTCATTCAAAGCTATAAAAAAGGTTGATTTTATTCGCAAACAAAATGAACTTCATAGAATCTGATGATAGGTACAGTGAAGGTCCTTTTTTTGTTTATTTATCTTAAATCGAATATAAGCTAAGAGTGAAGGTATCAAAACGCTTACGTGATAATTAAAATTTTAAGAACAAGGTAAAACATTAAATTATTGTAAATATAGTTGATTCACTATAATTCATACGACTTAGAAACGTATTAACATTTTACTAATGCTATGAATGACTAAAGAAATTCATTGCGTTCATCGATGTTTGCCAGAATAATTCCGGTCTGTCTTACAGAACGAGTACTAGACTCTATGATTTATTGAAACAACTGGATATATTCGGTGGAATTCACCAACTGATCTCGGAATTTAACGCACCGAAGCTCGTACGATACGTTCATCATGTTTACGAAGATTGTTATCAACAAAATGAAATATATCTGTAATCTACCGCCAGCATATAATAAAAATAC
>NW_023595448.1:0-1261 GCF_014839805.1 Manduca sexta | reverse complement strand
AAAGGCAAATGTTTCGAGAGATTTTGCAAAACATCTAAAACAGTTGTAATAAATGAAGATTCGGTTCAAATAGTTGATCCGCCCCAATTGAGAATTGGGTGAGGATATTTTACGGAAACTCATTTAACAATAAGTTTCCTCTTAAGGTGGGGGTTGTTATACCCTTACTGTTATATGGGTTGCAACGCTGACAATTGCATCCGTCAGCACTTTCAGTACTTCTCATGCATTTCAATTGGAGTGTCTTAGTTAGTCTTTTACTATCCGCCGGACTAAACATTCGCCTTTTCTATTTCAAATTTGCTATTTCGTAAAAAGTTTATAATAAAGTTTCCCAGTGTAAAATCAAAGTTTCTTTTTTAAAAACCCAAATCTGAGAGACCGTATAATAGTACGCTTAAGCCTACACTGTTTTTCTTATCTTATGCTGTACCTAGTGTTTAGTCAGTGTATAAAGTAATATTCATTCTGAATCCGGTGATTTGGCTTTATTCTTTCTACCCTAACGAGGCACTCAAATAATTTACCCCAACGACAATTTGCCTGCCTAACGTGCAGCTTACGAACATTAAATATGTAGTTCTGTTTAAAGTTATTAGTGTAGTGTGTTAGCTAGTAGATCCTTGCGTATGACTGTGATAGTTATTATGCTTATGAACGGCCTATGTGACTGTTAGTTGCAAAGCGATTGCGTGCGAGACGCGACATTAAAGGCGTCGCTCCGCAGCCACGACGACGCTGTGAGGAGAGTTGCGTCTACTACGTCGACTGAAGTCGATAAGTACCTATAGTATGTTATACTCATTTTCTACACAGTTATTACGCAGTTGTGTTTTGAACGTGTTTGTGTTGCTGCACCATGATGAATCGGACATTTCGTCTGTGATCAAGTATTTTAAATAAGCTCTAACTATTACAATATTACAGTGGCGGTTCTTTCAAAGAAGCCCAACAGCCTGGTTTGCACTAAATATTTAAGTACATAAAACCAAATATGGAACGATAACCATAATTTTAACACACACACACGCACACATCACCACACCACCACACCTAAACCGTATCAGTATGCACAGTGCCCACACTACGCTTTTTTTTTTTTTTTTTTTTTTATTCAATCACCTATTGTTTTGTTAAGGATAAGTATCATTAACGTACCTACGTGGTAATACGACAGCTTCCAATGACTGAACTTAATGTGAGACAACTAGGGCATTAAATATACTAATTAATTACCAAAATAATTGTAAGTAGGTAAAAG
>NW_023595447.1:0-1000 GCF_014839805.1 Manduca sexta | reverse complement strand
CCTCTATTTTGTAACTTGTATTGATATAATTATTGTGATAGTTGTAAACGTTTATCTCATCTATATCAAATATCAAAAATAAAACTAATAAATACATTTTGTTTTATTAAAAGTAACATTTCAACTAATTCCACTTTTGATAAGGAATCCGACGACAATTATATTAATGCCATACCTTCAAACCGGCGTGTTTACATCCAGCCTAAACAGCCCACGCGCAACTTTCACCATCATTTGCATTTGGGATCAACCCAAAATGTGTTACGCAAGTCAATCTCGTAAATTAAACATACCTGCACACTATATTGTTCTATGGCTGCATCTGGGCTAGGGAACCATTGGAGTACACCATAAAAAACCTTTTTTTTTATAATAAGTGTTCTGAATTCAAATAAAATAAAAAAAAATGTACTAGATGGGCAGGAATTTATTTGCATAAATAAGAGGTTACATTAGAAAAAATGCTAACTAGAATATAATAAAATTTATGTACTTATTCATAAATGTTCTAGTACCCTATTGGAATAAATACTGGTAAAATGTACTTGAAAAATTGTATGTAGGTATGAAATAATTAAGATTTAAATATTGTAAATAAAACTTTGGAATGTCCTGCTCCTCATTACGAACGAATTAATATATATTTATATTCCATACAAAGCGTTGATAAACTGTTTACTATCTCTGACATGGCGTTTCCATTTTATAGGTGCTTCGGACTTCTTATATAGAAAACAGGTGTTTCCTAGTTTGATTACGTATCGATTTCAAGACAATCCGAGCTGTCCCTTTGATTGTTTAAACCAAAGTACTGTTTCTAAGTTTATTGGTGGTGTCGGAATTTTTAGTGGTACTTATTTTGTAAGGCTTGTTTTGTTAAACAAATTGAAATTAGAGCTGTATTTTTTGAAGAATTAGTTTTATTTTTTACTATAGGATTATTATTTCTTATGTTTACGCGAATGTTAGACATCGACATAAAACTAGTTCTCAGATATTA
>NW_023595446.1:0-6219 GCF_014839805.1 Manduca sexta | reverse complement strand
CCTGGCCTGGCCTGGCCTGGCCTGGCCTGGCCTGGCCTGGCCTGGCCTGGCCTGGCCTGGCCTGGCCTGGCCTGGCCTGGCCTGGCCTGGCCTGGCCTGGCCTGGCCTGGCCTGGCCTGGCCTGGCCTGGCCTGGCCTGGCCTGGCCTGGCCTGGCCTGGCCTGGCCTGGCCTGGCCTGGCCTGGCCTGGCCTGGCCTGGCCTGGCCTGGCCTGGCCTGGCCTGGCCTGGCCTGGCCTGGCCTGGCCTGGCCTGGCCTGGCCTGGCCTGGCCTGGCCTGGCCTGGCCTGGCCTGGCCTGGCCTGGCCTGGCCTGGCCTGGCCTGGCCTGGCCTGGCCTGGCCTGGCCTGGCCTGGCCTGGCCTGGCCTGGCCTGGCCTGGCCTGGCCTGGCCTGGCCTGGCCTGGCCTGGCCTGGCCTGGCCTGGCCTGGCCTGGGCCTGGCCTGGCCTGGCCTGGCCTGGCCTGGCCTGGCCTGGCCTGGCCTGGCCTGGCCTGGCCTGGCCTGGCCTGGCCTGGCCTGGCAGCCTGGCCTGGCCTGGCCTGGCCTGGCCTGCCCTGGCCTGGCCTGGCCTGGCCTGGCCTGGCCTGGCCTGGCCTGGCCTGGCCTGGCCTGGCCTGGCCTGGCCTGGCCTGGCCTGGCCTGGCCTGGCCTGGCCTGGCCTGGCCTGGCCTGGCCTGGCCTGCCTGGCCTGGCCTGGCCTGGCCTGGCCTGGCCTGGCCTGGCCTGGCCTGGCCTGGCCTGGCCTGGCCTGGCCTGGCCTGGCCTGGCCTGGCCTGGCCTGGCCTGGCCTGGCCTGGCCTGGCCTGGCCTGGCCTGGCCTGGCCTGGCCTGGCCTGGCCTGGCCTGGCCTGGCCTGGCCTGGCCACCTGGCCTGGCCTGGCCTGGCCTGGCCTGGCCTGGCCTGGCCTGGCCTGGCCTGGCCTGGCCTGGCCTGGCCTGGCCTGGCCTGGCCTGGCCTGGCCTGGCCTGGCCTGGCCTGGCCTGGCCTGGCCTGGCCTGGCCTGGCCTGGCCTGGCCTGGCCTGGCCTGGCCTGGCCTGGCCTGGCCTGGCCTGGCCTGGCCTGGCCTGGCCTGGCCTGGCCTGGCCTGGCCTGGCCTGGCCTGGCCTGGCCTGGCCTGGCCTGGCCTGGCCTGGCCTGGCCTGGCCTGGCCTGGCCTGGCCTGGCCTGGCCTGGCCTGGCCTGGCCTGGCCTGGCCTGGCCTGGCCTGGCCTGGCCTGGCCTGGCCTGGCCTGGCCTGGCCTGGCCTGGCCTGGCCTGGCCTGGCCTGGCCTGGCCTGGCCTGGCCTGGGCCTGGCCTGGCCTGGCCTGGCCTGGCCTGGCCTGGCCTGGCCTGGCCTGGCCTGGCCTGGCCTGGCCTGGCCTGGCCTGGCCTGGCCTGGCCTGGCCTGGCCTGGCCTGGCCTGGCCTGGCCTGGCCTGGCCTGGCCTGGCCTGGCCTGGCCTGGCCTGGCCTGGCCTGGCCTGGCCTGGCCTGGCCTGGCCTGGCCTGGCCTGTGGCCTGGCCTGGCCTGGCCTGGCCTGGCCTGGCCTGGCCTGGCCTGGCCTGGCCTGGCCTGGCCTGGCCTGGCCTGGCCTGGCCTGGCCTGGCCTGGCCTGTGGCCTGGCCTGGCCTGGCCTGGCCTGGCCTGGCCTGGCCTGGCCTGGCCTGGCCTGGCCTGGCCTGGCCTGGCCTGGCCTGGCCTGGCCTGGCCTGGCCTGGCCTGGCCTGGCCTGGCCTGGCCTGGCCTGGCCTGGCCTGGCCTGGCCTGGCCTGGCCTGGCCTGGCCTGGCCTGGCCTGGCCTGGCCTGGGCCTGGCCTGGCCTGGCCTGGCCTGGCCTGGCCTGGCCTGGCCTGGCCTGGCCTGGCCTGGCCTGGCCTGGCCTGGCCTGGCCTGGCCTGGCCTGGCCTGGCCTGGCCTGGCCTGGCCTGGCCTGGCCTGGCCTGGCCTGGCCTGGCCTGGCCTGGCCTGGCCTGGCCTGGCCTGGCCTGGCCTGCCTGGCCTGGCCTGGCCTGGCCTGGCCTGGCCTGGCCTGGCCTGGCCTGGCCTGGCCTGGCCTGGCCTGGCCTGGCCTGGCCTGGCCTGGCCTGGCCTGGCCTGGCCTGGCCTGGCCTGGCCTGGCCTGGCCTGGCCTGGCCTGGCCTGGCCTGGCCTGGCCTGGCCTGGCCTGGCCTGGCCTGGCCTGGCCTGGCCTGGCCTGGCCTGGCCTGGCCTGGCCTGGCCTGGCCTGGCCTGGCCTGGCCTGGCCTGGCCTGGCCTGGCCTGGCCTGGCCTGGCCTGGCCTGGCCTGGCCTGGCCTGGCCTGGCCTGGCCTGGCCTGGCCTGGCCTGGCCTGGCCTGGCCTGGCCTGGCCTGGCCTGGCCTGGCCTGGCCTGGCCTGGCCTGGCCTGGCCTGGCCTGGCCTGGCCTGGCCTGGCCTGGCCTGGCCTGGCCTGGCCTGGCCTGGCCTGGCCTGGCCTGGCCTGGCCTGGCCTGGCCTGGCCTGGCCTGGCCTGTGGCCTGGCCTGGCCTGGCCTGGCCTGGCCTGGCCTGGCCTGGCCTGGCCTGGCCTGGCCTGGCCTGGCCTGGCCTGGCCTGGCCTGGCCTGGCCTGGCCTGGCCTGGCCTGGCCTGGCCTGGCCTGGCCTGGCCTGGCCTGGCCTGGCCTGGCCTGGCCTGGCCTGGCCTGGCCTGGCCTGGCCTGGCCTGGCCTGGCCTGGCCTGGCCTGGCCTGGCCTGGCCTGGCCTGGCCTGGCCTGGCCTGGCCTGGCCTGGCCTGGCCTGGCCTGGCCTGGCCTGGCCTGGCCTGGCCTGGCCTGGCCTGGCCTGGCCTGGCCTGGCCTGGCCTGGCCTGGCCTGGCCTGGCCTGGCCTGGCCTGGCCTGGCCTGGCCTGGCCTGGCCTGGCCTGGCCTGGCCTGGCCTGGCCTGGCCTGGCCTGGCCTGGCCTGGCCTGGCCTGGCCTGGCCTGGCCTGGCCTGGCCTGGCCTGGCCTGGCCTGGCCTGGCCTGGCCTGGCCTGGCCTGGCCTGGCCTGGCCTGGCCTGGCCTGGCCTGGCCTGGCCTGGCCTGGCCTGGCCTGGCCTGGCCTGGCCTGGCCTGGCCTGGCCTGGCCTGGCCTGGCCTGGCCTGGCCTGGCCTGGCCTGGCCTGGCCTGGCCTGGCCTGGCCTGGCCTGGCCTGGCCTGGCCTGGCCTGGCCTGGCCTGGCCTGGCCTGGCCTGGCCTGGCCTGGCCTGGCCTGGCCTGGCCTGGCCTGGCCTGGCCTGGCCTGGCCTGGCCTGGCCTGGCCTGGCCTGGCCTGGCCTGGCCTGGCCTGGCCTGGCCTGGCCTGGCCTGGCCTGGCCTGGCCTGGCCTGGCCTGGCCTGGCCTGGCCTGGCCTGGCCTGGCCTGGCCTGGCCTGGCCTGGCCTGGCCTGGCCTGGCCTGGCCTGGCCTGGCCTGGCCTGGCCTGGCCTGGCCTGGCCTGGCCTGGCCTGGCCTGGCCTGGCCTGGCCTGGCCTGGCCTGGCCTGGCCTGGGCCTGGCCTGGCCTGGCCTGGCCTGGCCTGGCCTGGCCTGGCCTGGCCTGGCCTGGCCTGGCCTGGCCTGGCCTGGGCCTGGCCTGGCCTGGCCTGGCCTGGCCTGGCCTGGCCTGGCCTGGCCTGGCCTGGCCTGGCCTGGCCTGGGCGAGGCCTGGCCTGGCCTGGCCTGGCCTGGCCTGGCCTGGCCTGGCCTGGCCTGGCCTGGGCCTGGCCTGGCCTGGCCTGGCCTGGCCTGGCCTGGCCTGGCCTGGCCCCTGGCCTGGCCTGGCCTGGCCTGGCCTGGCCTGGCCTGGGCCTGGCCTGGGCCTGGGCCTGGCCTGGGCCTGGGCCTGGGCCTGAGGCCTGGGCCTGGGCCTGAGGCCTGAGGCCTGAGGCCTGGCCTGGGCCTGAGGCCTGAGGCCTGGGCCTGGAGGCCTGGGCCCTGGCCTGGCCTGGGCCTGGCCTGGGCCTGGGCCTGGGCCTGGCCTGGGCCTGGGGCCTCAGGCCTGGGCCCTGGCCTGGCCTGAGGCCTGGGCCTGGCCTGGGAGGCCCTGGCCTGGAGGCCCTGAGGCCTTTTCCTTTCTTCCTTCCTGGCCTTCCTTTCCTTCCTTCCTTCCTTCTTCCTTTTGGCCTTCCTTCCTTCCTTCCTTCCTTCCTTCCTTCCTTCCTTCCTTCCTTCCTTCCTTCCTTCCTTTCCTTCCTTCCTTCCTTCCTTCCTTCCTTCCTTCCTTCCTTCCTTCCTTCCTTCCTTCTTTCCTTCCTTCCTTCCTTCCTTCCTTCCTTCCTTCCTTCCTTCCTTCCTTCCTTCCTTCCTTCCTTCCTTCCTTCCTTCCTTCCTTCCTTCCTTCCTTCCTTCCTTCCTTCCTTCCTTCCTTCCTTCCTTCCTTCCTTCCTTCCTTCCTTCCTTCCTTCCTTCCTTCCTTCCTTCCTTCCTTCCTTCCTTCCTTCCTTCCTTCCTTCCTTCCTTCCTTCCTTCCTTCCTTCCTTCCTTCCTTCCTTCCTTCCTTCCTTCCTTCCTTCCTTCCTTCCTTCCTTCCTTCCTTCCTTCCTTCCTTCCTTCCTTCCTTCCTTCCTTCCTTCCTTCCTTCCTTCCTTCCTTCCTTAATTCATTCCTTCCTTCCTTCCTTCCTTCCTTCCTTCCTTCCTTCCTTCCTTCCTTCCTTCCTTCCTTCCTTCCTTCCTTCCTTCCTTCCTTCCTTCCTTCCTTCCTTCCACATAGCAGTAATTCATAGTCAAAACAAAAAAATAAAAAAAAGAACAAAGCAAAAATGACAAATTTTATTATTTCAACATAAAAAAAAAAAAAAATTGAGCGTTGAGAACATTATAATTTGCGCCGCGTGCCATTATAAAAGCGTACGCGGGGCGTTATGCCCAGCCGCGGTGCCAGCAACGTCGAGCGCATGATTCAGCCGTTCGATGTGGCGCAGCTCGCGGAGTACGAGACGTACATGAGAGTCTCGAAGCGCACGCACGCCGCCCACCCACTCGCGCGCTTCATCATTGCGCACTGCAATCACAACACATACCGCAATTGCCGTGAATCATTAAACATATTTTTTTTTTTTTTCGCTCACAACGACCATAACTTACCGACTGTGTTATTTAAGGGCACTTTGTATTCTTGTTTTGCAGTGGACGCACGAGTGCGGCGCAGTCGGCGGTGGCCCGTCATGTGAGAGTCCGGCGCAGCATGCGCCGCTAAAGACATTTTGCGCTTCGCCTGCACGGCCACGTCACGACGGTTGCCGTGAGAGCCGGAAGACTGCCGCTCCTCCAGGGTTATAGCTTCATTTAGTCTACTGCAATTTAGAACCACATTAAACATCTAACGAAAACTTCTTTTTTAAGACTTTCAGAAAGAGAGGAATAAATAACGAAAAATTCTGGCACAATAAATAGTGCGTAAACTACATGCCTAAGAAGCTTGTAAATGAAATTGTTGCATATTATTTTTATTTCGATCATCCATACTATTATTCAACATTAATATATAAATACTGTAGCGACCACGTCGCACATAATATCACGTAGGGGTCACCACTTTTCCAAAAGTTTATGGCCAGATGAAACGAGACACATAATATCACGTAGACTTACATAAGTTGATAAGTCATGTACGCCACGTACCATATTAGTATATAAGCACCATTTACCTATACATCAGAAAGACGAAACACACGAGTTTAGTATAAAAGGTCACATGAGATTATTAAAGAGATTGATAGATCAAGCACACCGCACATCGGGACGTGTGCCGGGCCGCGAGGGGGAAGAGTATTCTTGTCACGGCCGGCTGTAATAAAAGGTATTAATGAGCGACCGATATGCGCTAGATTTTTATTAATACAAAATAGATTATTATCAATTGTATCGAGGAAGGCTATGGGCTATAGAGCATTATGCTATGACCAGTAGCAGCGGATTATCAATTAAAATGATTGCAATTAAAAAAAGAAACAAAAAAAAATAAAACAATATTATATATATGTAAAACAAAGTTCGTGCCGCATCTGTAACGTAATATTATATTCAAAAACTAATTATATGATTTTGATAAAATTTGGTATGGAGATAATTTGAGACCCAGGACGGATATAGGCTACTTTCTATTCCGGAAAAATTTACAGTTCATCTTTTATCCTAGAAAAATTGCGCACGGAGGCGGTGTCGCGAGCAAAAGCCAGTGTTGTATAAAGCTGAAGACGTTGGTTTTATTTGTTCATTTTAACACCCTAATCTCAGGAACTACTGATTTGAACTG
>NW_023595445.1:0-11467 GCF_014839805.1 Manduca sexta | reverse complement strand
GTTAACGTTAGCGCCAATATTAATTGTATGTAGTATGTACTATATACATGCGACTTGCTGGAAGTCCGGCAAGCTTTAAAATTTTGTAAAAGCCAGCTTGCCGCAATTGTAGGTAAAAATTACGTGCGGAAGTCAACTTCCGCATGGTTTCTTCTTAGGTATTTAATCTAAATCTCGCTTAAAACTTATAGATATTATTTAATATAAAAAAATGTAACGAAGGTATCCGCTTTCGGTTTAAATCTCGAGCTCTTCGCGGACTCGTACGTATAACGCACTGCCATTGGCTCCCGATGACGTGATTTACGCGCTCCGCCAATCGGAGCGCGACGTGATGCTTACGTGTGAACTCTGTCACAAGGTGGCGGTGGATGACAGGCGCGCGCACGACTAGCCCCGTGCGATGTATACATATTTGTCTCCTAAGTAATTGTTTTCTCCCAAATAAATATAGTTTTGATTGCTGTACGAGTTTTCACTTGTTTATAGTGGCGCCTAACTAGCGGCCGATCACGTAGCCGAGCCTAACAAGTTCGTTAGACATTTATAATAGTTGTTGGAGAAGCATGCCGTTCCCATGCAAAGGGTTGCTACCCGTCGGGGCCAAGGCCAGGCTGCCGACAAGGAAGAACCCCAGCCCACAACTTCGGATTCGGAGCAGGAGATCACCTTTGTCGGCCCGTCTTCCCAGGCATCGACGCCGACGCCGACCGCGCCGGTACCGGCCGCGACGTCACCGACAACGGATCATATGTTCAAAATCATGGAGCTATTCGCCAGGTCGCAAGCGGAAGCGAATCAAAAATTGTTAGAAACGATTATGGCAAACACGACCTCGGCCTCACCCGAAGCCGGCGGTGTCATCAAAATGAAGTCAGCGGGTAACTTCAGCAAATGTTCAGCCCGTTTCGACGGAACAACAGGAGACGCAGAAACACTCGAAGCATTCATCGATGCGGTCTTGGTGTTCAAAGAGTGTGCCGGAGTGACCGACGAAAACGCAGTACGAGGCCTGCCGATGCTTCTCACCGGAAACGCAGCAGTCTGGTGGCAAGGCATCAAAATTAGATATCGTGTACGGCTTATTGGACCGTAAGATACGTAAACGTTTACCCCGCGAAACTGTGAATACGTTCGAACAATTAATTGTAAAATTACGCTGTGTCGAGGAGTCAATGGCAGAGGTATGTTGTCGAGCCAAAACTGTAAGTAAACCCAAAATATCTACCAAAGTACATAATAATGTGCCTAACAGTGCTCGCGATTCGGTCTATAAACCTATACCTACCCCCTTAACCCCAAACAGTGCCCCCAAACCCCAACGTAAACGCTGTTCGTATTGTAGGAACTATGGTCATGATATAGATGAATGTAGGAACTATAAAAATAGTATGGAAAAACGTTCTTCCGCAGGTGACCAATCCATACGTTGTTACGGGTGTGGACAACTCGGCGTAGTGAAATCTAAATGTCACAAATGTAATAATAATAATGCAAAAGCTCCTTCAGACGCTTTATCGTTTAATATGATAAAATGCGACGATTGTTATTCGGATAGTTCCGTCCCCGATAATTCATATACCTATAACAAAACATCGCCGACCGACCGGAGCATAGCGCCTTATTCTGACAAACGTACGTATTCTGGTAAACACGGTTGCTATAGTAATTATAATACAACTGTTCCAGTAAATTTTTGTGATCGTTTACGATTGGTTCCCGAATGTGAACGAATAGCACCCGATAGCCTCAGCGCCGTTTCTACGGATATTGTCGATGTGAGATATTCCGCACCCCAGAATAATACCGACCACGACCAGTGTCACGCTGTGGTAAGCATTAGTGTTTTGGGGGAAGCCGGCGTTGCTATCATGGACACAGGAGCTACGCACTGTATTGCCAGCTCGTTGCTGCACCGCTTATTTCAGAGAGCCGGTGTCCGCTTTTGAAGTCGCAGCGAAATATACGCTTAGCCGATGGTAACGAAACGTTACGTGATTGTTACTTATATACGGTTATGGTTAAATTACAGGATCGTGAGATACCTACTACGTTTATTGTGATCCCTGGGGCGGACGCAAGAACGCTTTTGGGTTGCGATTTCATCAAGCGTGCCGGCATTGCGATCAACTTACTGGAAGGGAAGTGGAGTTTCACCTCTACACCCGACCGCGTGTACGACTTCGTGCGATCGTACAGTGTAAAAGTCCGCAGGAGGAGCGGACCTTCTTTGCACCGACGCCTCGCCTTTGAGCTTGAGGCCCGATGAAGGTGCCCATCTGTCCGAAGAACAACGGGCCCAGATGAATGAGATGATCGCCAGGTACGCCAGCCGTTTCGCTGTGGAAGGTGAGCCTACTGGTTTTATAACGCATCGCATTAAGACGGACGAGAAGCAAGAACCCATAGCTTCTCAACCATACCGCATGTCACCTGCAAAGGTGGCCATTTTGGAGAAAGAGTTGGACAAACTACAGCGCGCTGACGTTATCGAGGAGTGCGAGTCCCCGTGGGCAGCCAACATCGTCCTGGTCCCTAAGAAGGATGGAAGCGCACGACTTTGTATAGACTATCGGAAGCTAAATGCTGTTACAGAGCCCGATAGATACCCGTTGCCGCGCATGGACGATGTGCTGCATGCTGCTAAGACGACAAACTTCATGACAACTCTTGATTTGCAATCCGGATATTTTCAGGTGTCTGTGGCAGAGGAAGATCGCGACAAAACTGCGTTCATCACTCCGATCGGTACCTTTAGGTTCAAGCGGATGCCGATGGGCCTCCGCAATTCCGGGGCTACTTTCCAGCGCCTGATGGATAGATTTAAATCTAACCTACCAGGTACTACTCTTTTATGTTATCTCGATGATCTAATTGTCCTTTCTGATTCTTTCACCAAGCACTTGGAGGACCTGCAAGCCGTCTTTGATAGGCTAGAATTATTTAACTTGCGAGTGAACCGCACCAAAAGTGTCTTCGCTCGTGATTCTGTCAAGTTTCTTGGGCACCTGATCGTACCAGGCGGTATCCAGGTGGACCCCGAAAAGACAGCTGCTATCAATGACATGGCTAAGCCGACGAATCTAAAGCATCTCAAATGTTTCTTGCAAACATCAAGTTGGTTTAGGCGTTTTATACCCAACTATGCCGAAATAGCCAGGCCATTGACGGCACTGTTGAAGAAGGGGAGTGTTTGGCGTTGGTCGGTTGAAGAACACTCCGCATTCGATCACCTTAAGCAGCTTTTGGTGTCCGCGCCGATATTGCGGCAAGCTGACCACACCCAACCGTTTATCCTTAGGACCGACAGCAGTGGCTACTGTCTAGGGGCGGTCCTAATGCAGGGGGAGGGGTCCGATGAGCGCCCCGTAGAATACGCTAGCCGCCTGTTAACCCAGGCTGAACGGAACTACACGACGACTGAGAGGGAAGCACTAGCTGTAGTGTGGGCTGTCGGTAAGTTCCGCGGTTATATTGAAGGGGCACAGATTATTGTTAAATCAGACCATCAACCGCTGAAGTGGTTGATGAGCATTAAGTCTCCGAGCGGTCGTTTGACTCGGTGGGCGCTTACTCTACAGGAATTCGACCTGCGCATCGAGTACACCCCCGGTAAGTCGAATGTAATCGCCGACACACTGTCACGCCCCGCCTGTACAGAGGAGGCGGGCCGTTGCGACCTATGTCACGCAGTTGTTGATGTCCCGTCAGAAAGTGTGTCCAACTACAGAGACTTGCAGCTCCAAGATCCAGACGTCAAAAAGATTATGGAGGACTTGGAAGCAACGGACGAACCGTTTAGGGGGAGACCGTGGGCAGACCGCGGTTATATCATGTCCGACGGTGTACTTTACAGGTACAACCCGGAGCCCAGCGACGACGACGATGCCTGTCTCGTCGTCCCGATTGGTCAGAGACCCAAAATTCTGTTTGAATACCACGACGCCCCGACAGCAGGTCATCTAGGTGTTGAGCGTACTCTGCAGCGCATCGCTTCGCGTTATTATTGGCCAGGCATGAGGGCATCCGTGACTGATTATGTCAAACAGTGTACTTCGTGTCAACGTTACAAAGTTGACGCACGTAAACCAGCGGGGTTGGTGCAGTCTCCGGCTGCAGCGCAAAGGTTTGAGGTAGTTGCTGTAGACCTGTTCGGTCCCCTTCCCGTCACAAAGTCGGGTAACCGGTGGATCCTTATTGCCGAGGATGTCTGTTCCAGGTGGGTGGAATTGTTTCCATTGCAGAGTGCTACGAGTATTCTTTGTGCCGAAACTTTAATCAATGAAGTTTTCTTACGCTATGGTGTTCCTCGCAGGCTCATTAGCGATAACGGCGTGCAGTTTATCAGCGAGGTAATGCAACAGGTATGCTTTGCATTTGGTATAGATCAGGCGCTGACACCTTACTATCACCCTGAGGCGAACCCGGTCGAACGCAAAAACCGCGACCTAAAACCACAGCTAGCTGCTTACGTCGGTCAAGACCATTCCACTTGGGATGTTCATTTGGCTGCTGTCAGGTTCGCGATGAACTCAGCCGTTACACATAGTACATCGTTTTCTCCGGCTATGCTTATGTTTGGACGAGAGATTCGTGCGCCTGCAGATGTCGTGCACGACATGCGCACTGTTCTGGATGGCGACAGGTTTGTGGCTAACTTCACGCCCTACTTGAAACGTCTGACAACGGTCTTAATTGATGCAAGAGATGCGCATGAAAAGGCTCAGGCAATTCAGAAAAGGTACGCGGACGAGAAACGTCGGCCCGCACCCGACTACAAAGTGGGCGATCTAGTGTTGCTAAAAACTCATGGGTCCAACGATACCGTTCGTGGTCAAACCCCTAAATTCATACCGCGACGCGACGGACCTTATGTCATAAAAGAAGTGTTGAGTAGTACTACTTATCGCCTAGAGAACGGCGACGGCGATACTTTAGGGAAGTATCATGTGTCTCAGCTGACACCATTTGTCGGCCAGTCGGAATCTCCGGTACGCGAAAAACGTGGGAGAGGTCGCCCGCGGAAAAACTGTTAGTCTTTTATGGGCAATTACTTGCCTTGCCTTTGGGGATGCTCGTATACTTTTGTGGGTCGTTTTTTTATATATTTTATAGCTGTGTAAAAAGCTATTCCAAACGCGTGGGCGCATTGTTTGGATTAGAGGGGGAGGCTGTAACGAAGGTATCCGCTTTCGGTTTAAATCTCGAGCTCTTCGCGGACTCGTACGTATAACGCACTGCCATTGGCTCCCGATGACGTGATTTACGCGCTCCGCCAATCGGAGCGCGACGTGATGCTTACGTGTGAACTCTGTCACAAGGTGGCGGTGGATGACAGGCGCGCGCACGACTAGCCCCGTGCGATGTATACATATTTGTCTCCTAAGTAATTGTTTTCTCCCAAATAAATATAGTTTTGATTGCTGTACGAGTTTTCACTTGTTTATAAAAATTAATTTGATGCGGTATATCTAATTAAATAATGACTTATTACATAATAGGTGGGACTATGTCACCAAAAATGTCTTTTGTTTAAAAATTTTTAATGACTTGCTAGATTGTCCCGAAGTAGTCTCAAGATTTTCTTTTACTGTTCCTCGTAAAGGTGCTAGAATAGTTAACTTTTGTCTATTTACTAGTAGGAGATTTCGAATAAATGTCGGGTCTCACAGTCTCATTGCAAGAATAAGCCGAGAACACAACATATTGCATAAATCTGTGCAGGTTCACATGGTAAATTGCTTGTTGCTTAGAGTCAAAAATTTGATGTTTTAGTTTAAAAATAAAATATTAATATTAGTTAATATGTGTTGGAAATTATACTTATTCTTAGCTACAGCTTGCACAGTTTTTAGTTCTTTTTATGTGAGCTAGTTTCGTTAAATACATGTTTTAACTTCTCTACAAGATTTATATAGTCTGTCGTTGGTTAAGGCGATACCTCAAGGTCCATTTTCATACATTTTGTTTCGGCTTTAATCTGGGTAACTAAACAAGTATTGGCAAGTAAAGAATTTAAATTCACGTCTAGTTAGTGATTAGTTCTCGCAGTTGAAGAAAAACGTAAAATAATTAATAATCATGGATATTTCGGCCTTTAAAATTTAATATGACGAAATTTTAAAGGCAGAAATATCCATGATTATTAATTATTTTTACATTTTTCTTCAACTGCGAGAACTAATCACCAACTAGACGTGAATTTAAATTCTTTACTTGCCAATACTTGTTTAGTTACCCAGATTAAAGCCGAAACAAAATGTATGAAAATGGACCTTGAGGTATCGCCTTAACATGATGCGTAAACGTCTCTAAATTATATTGTGTTTAATTTTCTGCGCTTATGTCAAGCTTATACTTACATTATAGCTATAAGTTATAATATTTAAATTATTGTAATCGTAATGTTAAGTCTGTTGAAAAACCTAATAAAAAAAATTAAAATAAAATAAGTAGATCATGAATATTAAGTAGGTATTTTAAGAAATGAAAAGTTCTAATATTACAATATTACACATTGGGAACATTGTCACACAAAAAATGTGAGCTCGTGTGTCGCTAACTCAATCTAGCGTAAAATACCAAAACCCCTATGTAAAATAAGTTAGAACATACTTTGGCTTTTGTAGGGAAGATGGCGCAAAATAAAAATCTGGGTTAGATGGCAGTTGTCGTGTTATAATTGACAGTTTAAATCTTAGAAATACATAAGTACTTAATATTTACTTACTCAGGTCGTTGTAAAATATTGTTAACAACAAATTATCATTATCTTGAAAACATCGGTACTGTATCCTTCATACTAACTAGTGCCATCTACCTCACCGAAGATAAAGTAGTTAGAACTATGGTATGGAACCTTTTGCAAAAGTAATGGAATAGATTATGAAATCAGAACAAAATTACACAGTGAACACAATCGTAACATAGAACGACATTAACTTCATAGAGTAAGTAATATGCTACGTAAGAAGAGGCGGTACTAAGAACATTGAATTTGAGCTCACGTACACATACATGAACCCAGTTAGAATTACATTTTGTACCAACATTACGCAGAAAAAATGGCACGCAAGGCTGCCAACTTACCATAAATCTGCTCGTCTCTAGGGACGTTCCTTATTCAATCGATAATATCGATAATTTTGTATCGATAAAAATTGCTGGCCATAAATCTTACGCTGGTATAAATCATGATTGAATTTAGAATATAAAAAATGAAACGTTCATGTTTTTTAATAATTCCCTTTATTTAATTACAAAATACACAATAATATTACGTGAATTTCTTATGTATAAATTGTAAAATGTTTAGGTCTCCTATTCAAAAATTCATTACACTCCAGTTTTCCGTTATTTATTTCCAATTTTATATGGAAATTGAAAAATTTGATACCTTACAGATATGATCTTTTTCGTCCAATCAACAATAACTATGATACAATCATTGCAAGGGCAAATTCCCAGATTTCGCGCTTGCCTTTTTTTATTAGGTTAATAAGCATTAAATTGAAACCTTATAATCTAGAGTATTCTCTTCAACGACTACCTACCTGAGTTTGTAAATTTGAATTAAATAAATAACATCACTTTTATGTAATGTTTTTAATCATAATATAAATTTTCTCTTACCGGTGTGGATCAAGTGGAAATTTAGCCATAAATACGTTTGATTTTGGATACTTTTGTATGCCACAAACCCTCACATTTTTAAACACATTAATTCTTTTCTCCATTCTCGCACTCAAAATAAATAAACTACACAAATGTTAACAGAATTAGAGTCAATATCTCGGAATAATAAGAGTCACTATCTCGTAACACACACTAAACAAATTCCTTCAAGAAGAAATATACACGAAACGGAGAAGCAGGCACAACTCAACGTATTCGGCATAAAACTTGAGTTATTATAAAACAAAGTAGCAATTATACAAATTTTGCAAATAAACTCCAACAATAACAAATGTACCGTCAATAATGGCGGCAAATTTTCAACAATCATGATAGCCAACATACTCTCTAAATTTTCTGGTTTATTATGTTAGTACAAGATGTTACCTTTTGTCAACCAAAACTAAACTCTATGTAACAGAATTAAGATACATAATCATTCATCATTACACAAAATGTTTTAAGCGTCCACCCCCTGATTAACTTCATTCACATCATATCCTAAGCCTTGTTTGTGCCCAATAATCAAAAACTAAAATGCCGCGCATGCTGCGAACTAAGTTTAGATTTGCCTTCGTCGAGATTTCTGAGTGTCTGGATGCGTTATTACTTATAGCAAAGTCTGGCAAATAAGAAAAGGTAAGGTACACTATGCCGGCATATTACATTATGCCGGGTCATTTTAATTTTGTCGCTAAATAAGAAAACAACCATTAAAATCATGATTTTTATAATACCCACATCAACTATAGTTTAAATACAACAAAAATAACACGATTTTCAAATTTAAATAATAATTCCAAACGTCGTGTCGAGCCTCTGAATGCGTTAGTCGCAAATACACTAGTTCCGTACGGCTCTGTTGTCGGTGAGCGTAAGGGACAGTGTAATTTTCATAAGAATTTCACGTGATACCGGTAAGTTAATTTACTATAAATTTGTGAAATGATTAATTAAGTAGTAGTTATCAACAGAATGTTTTATAGCTAATTCGAGTTATTATAAAGCATATTTTTAGCGGAAATGCGGCGGTAGCCTAGTTGGGTGTGGAATGGACTGCCAAGACGAATGTCCGCAGGTTCAAATCCCAAGGGCACACACCTCTGACTTTTCTAAAATCATGTGTGTATTCTTTGTGAATTTATCGTTCGCTTTAACGGTGAAGGAAAATATCGTGAGGAAACCTGCACATCTGTGAAGTTCTTTATAGGAATTTCGGAGGTGTGTGAAGTCTACCAACCCGCACTAGGCCAGCGTGGTGGACTAAGGCCTAATCCCTCTCAGTAGTACAGGAGGCCCGTGCTCAGCAGTGGGCAAGTATATAATACAGGGCTGATATTATATTATTATATTTTTAGCGAAATTGTCATATTTATGACTACCGTTATAATGTGCAAAGAATTAAGGCGGTAAACTATATTGCGTACGTATGCCGCAATACGGCAGATCAGTTCGAAATGGTTATATTTTTATTTCTAACTGGTGTTAAGGTTCTTTATAAATTTAATACCAATAAATTTTATGATGAACGCAGATTATTGTGAGTTAATTACCGTAAGTAATTATTTTTTTTAATTTACCTCTTATAATCGAATCTGAAATTATTACTCTTTATGTCAAATTAACGAATTGGCGGAGTATGCCATCAACATTAAATGAATGTTATTTTATAAAAATATAAAAAATACATATTTATGTCGATGGTATGCATATAATTCTCAGAATAATGACAAGCATATAATATTGTCATATGACTTTCTATACTATTAAGAAAAATTATTAAAAAGTATTTTAAATACAAATACAAAATACCAATTTCTATTTTACATTTAAAATACTTTTTTTTAAATGTATTTAGTACTTACTTATTTAATTTGAAATACTTTATATACTTAAATATTTTGTATTTGTAAGATAGTAAATAGTTTTGTTACATTTTTAATTCATTTTTCTTATTTTATATTCTAAAAATCCAAATTTAGTTTATTTATAAATGCACTGATTGTGATCCTTAATGTTTTATCTTTATTTATGTAGCATACGAACAGCATAATTATATTATTGTTGTCACCATTATCACCAAAGAGAATAGGGGACCGGACAAATTTTCAGAAGGTGTTTTAAATTGATCATTGTGGATATAAATAGCCAAGAAAAATAGTATTTTCCACAAATAAAGCTTAAAAAGTACATAAAACCAAGCCTAAATGTTAAATAGCTATAATTCCCGCGCAAACGCTACATTATGTCATTTCGTCTCGTGTGACGTCATACGTGGATAAAGCAACTTGACAAGTCTTGTCATTTGAACAGTGATTCAATAATGCCAGATTAGGGTTATTTACCCTAGATTTAGGGTAAAACTGAATCTGCAGGGTATTTTTTTATGGTAATTTTTGGGGTAATTCTACGAGTTAAGGTATTAAAGCTATTGTTTCACGGTATTGTAATAAATATTGAGCTTAGAGAAAGATGTTTCCTACAAAATTGTAGGCCATGAAACAATTATAATTTTTTATTCAATACAATTTTCGTGTACAGCTAGTTGTTCCTAATAAAATGAGATAATTAAATTAATAATTATTGAAGTGCAAGTGAAGAAAGAAGTGGCGTCTGCATAGATAAGGATATAGAAAATAAAGTACCGAATTATTTATGATTGGTTGGGTAAAATTTTAAATTCCAAATAATCCTGGGGTAAAGAGAAATTATGATCTTGCAACACTGCATAGACTCTCAGGCAATGTCAGGTTACTGTGTAACAACCAGAATTCTATATAAATAAATATTCTATTCCATATCATGTGGCTGCTAAAACATAAATAAATACATCTCATAACCATACCTCCTGGGTGTACAAATGATTTAATTAATTGAAATGTTCATCGATTTATTTTAAACCGAAACACTATTTTCTATTTACTTACATCAAAGTGATCCACACAGAACTAAATCGGTGAGTCTGCAGACATTCCGTCGTAGGTTCGTCTTGCTAACTGCAACCACTTTATTCGTATATCTGCTTTTCGTGGTACATCAATAAATAATTTGTTTGGTAAAGATATCGAAGTATTATTACATTCAGGTACGACGCACCAACGATATTTTTTGCGGTCCATTATGATTAACGATTAAACAATCTGTAAACGTTAAGCTGGAAGATAGTAACAACGTCCCGTATAAATTAATATTAATTATTAGAGCAGTTCTGTGTCAAAAAACACCTTTAAAGCATTGAAATAACACAACGCGGTATGACATCCAGATGACGTCTGTTTGTTTACATTTTACCCACGTGTGACGTCATGCGCCGTGATTGGTGTTTCATTTGCCGTAAAGAATAGACTAAAAATATTATAATTATTATATTTTATTTATTGATTTGAAAATACAAATCACAACTCTTTTACAAAACAAATATGAAATAATATTTTTAATATTGCAAACTATACTTTAAACTGAATTTCAGATTTTTGGTAATACCTGTCCGGTCCCTATTATAATATATGTGGATTGTCACCAACTCAGAACAATGACAAGCATAGAAGTAGCACCTCAGAACAATAACAACTCAGAATAAGAACAAGCATAGAAGGAATCTAAATTACCCTCATATACTTATCCTTTTTTCAAATAGGCCAAAACCGTTGAAAAGAACGAGACAAATATTATGTTGCTAAGGTCGGCTTGCGTTACTTTTAAAATAATCAAATGGTTACCTTTGGTCCTCTTTAGGATGCCGAATTAAAAAGCAAATAAGGTGTCAAATGTTCCAACTTGCCAATGTCAATAC
>NW_023595444.1:0-11311 GCF_014839805.1 Manduca sexta | reverse complement strand
GCAGAGATAAAACCCCTTTTAATTTCATTATTTGTGTTTGAGGATTCGTATTTTGTAATTTCCTTTGAGATTTTGTCAAATAGGTATTTAATTTGTACAGTAATTAAACCACATTGGCATCTGTGTGATGTTATTAAGGAAATAGAAACCAAAGAAAATGTTCGTTAATATTCGTAGCGTTTCTAGCAGATGTGCTACGGAGCTACGCCGTAACGATCACATGATTTGTTTTGTTGACCTTCATGTTCTTTGACTTAATGAACTATAATCATCTTGTATAATTACGTTTGTACTTTGAACGCATAATTAAGGACGGTTTCCATTGATGGATTAAAAGCTAAAACGTTTGCAACATTTATAAACAGTAAGTATATAATATACTAAATAGATAAATTAATTATAATAATATTATGAGTATGTTTTTTTTTTCGTTTACATAACAAAAAAATTATTTAAGATTGAACAATAAAAAGAGATACAATTTTAATTGCATTACAATTCTTTAAATTGTCCTGATGTTAATCCTATTTTTCGACATTCTGACATTCAAACTTACGTGACCGAGCGTCATTGTAACTTTAAAACATCCAACATTAGTGGCTAAATTATTCAGGTTTGACTTGAAACCGCAACTTGCTAAACAAATATTTTTCTAAAGGCTCGAGACAGTATTACTAAAACCGACCTTCAAAGCCACTCGTATATTATTTTTTACAAATCTAGATGGATAGTTATGAAGGTGGAACAAAATAAGTGATAAATGTAGACATCTAGGGACTTCTTTCGCACATTTTTAGTTTTTCAGAACTGTGTGGTGGCATATTTAAATATATTAACTGTATAGTTATTGAAAAAAATAATATAATAAGGTATATATTGCCGTTAGTCAATTAGTATAATCGAATAAATGTATATCTGTTTATTAGTGTCAGAAATTATGATAATACGCTATTCTATTAAATAATCTTTACAATAAGTGCCTATAGATAACGATTTGTTGTAAGGTAAACACACGTGCGTGCCGTGGGTGAGGGAAATATAAAGATAGAGAGAGAAGTTCGGTAAATCGAACTACTTTTGATAACGGAATAGCAATGGAAACCATGACGCGGTATCTAGACATGAATATAATCAATGTCTTATAGCAACGCAATATGATACAATCATACAATTGTGAATATTTCTTTGATTTTACGATAATACTTTTTGCTAGAGTGTTTGTCTTTGGTTTTCGTCTTTACTGAAAAAGTTTGCTGAAAACGAAGTCTTGTACTTATAATTGGGGACAGAAAAGTTATTGAGGCTATTAAGTATCTACGTTGAATTAATGCCGAATAATTACAGTTGAACGTATTTAACTAGATAATTAATCATCAATATTCTACCTACCATGTACAAAATAGTGGTCGTCCAGTGGTCAAAAATCGACGGTAGAATATTATATTTGTAACACATATTATAGTTAAATTTTATTTTTTGCATTCTTCTATATGCTTTAATTATACTAAATCTCACACTCAGTGCGCGCAACGAGCTTAAAAAGCGGTACATAGTATTTTTCATCACATGTTAATATAGCACAAGGGTGTTGTGGTTCAAAGTACCAGTCACGTACGAGTATGTAACGGAAGGTTACATAACTAACCATTCTTAAGTTCCGTTTGATTTATCACCCGTGCCAAACATAATTTTATTTAGCCCTGTATTATGTATTTCTACTTTCTGACTATTGCATCTCTCTTTAATCTCTCCTTTTCTATAAAGGTCAAAAACGCATCAAATATCTTAGATATACTTAGGTCTTATATGTACCAAGAGCAAGGTTAATTTGTACTTATAAAAGCAACACATACATTTCACTTCTTTATCCCTGATGAGGTAGATAGAGGTGCAATTAAGGCACCCACTTTCGTCCCATGTGATAAGAGCCTTTTGCTATTTCGGGCGCAAATTCCAGACTCCCGACTGAAAATAAAATCCAATATAATTTTACCGACCCGGGATTCGAACGCGAGACCTCAGAGCGTTATTCCTACCGTGCAGTAAAACTACGCTACCATAGTAGTCATATTAATTAAAAACATACCAAATATCGGGAAATCGTTAATTATATTTTATGATAATGTATCGGAAAATCGAACACTATTTTAAATAAATTAATAATTATCAGAATCAATTCTATAAAAAATTTCAGTACAAAATATGAACTGATATTTATGAATATATTTATAATTAAACTCGCTCGTCAACAATATGTGATGTCGAATTACTGGAAGAGACTTTCATTGAAATCTGAATACATTATTTTCCGTTCAGTAATTTATTAAAAACATAATTATGATGAAAATCGACTACGAGATAAAACATACTTTATTTCCAATATCAATTTGGCCAACTGTTTTTTATAATTTTGTCTGAATAATTTCAAGGACTTTATAGAACATTCGAAGAAGCAGGGATGCAATTTGTACTTTAAATATAGGTTATATAATTATAACGATTTGTGATTACAAAAAAATAACAAATTCTACGCGAACCAAATTGTGGTCGTTATTTTATTATTTATACATGCATACATATTTTTTTGTCTGTCTTTATGTTATCGATTTTCTCAAAATTAACTGAACGGATTTTGATGAAATTCGGTATGGAAATATTTTAAGACCCTGGAACGGTTATAGGTTATTTTCTATCCCGAGAAAATATATAGCAGGACTTTTATCCCGAAAACCTCCATCACGCGAGCAAAAGCTAATATTATTATAATTATAAAACTTCTAATAACCACATGCACATTATTTTAAAATTACTAATTATTTTCAAACAAGTTTGACAAATACGATTGACAAAAGGTCAGTACATAAATACAATGATATTCCTCATGACCAAAGTGGAAGATAAAACCATTACAAATAAAACAGGAAATTTATCTTTACTTCAAGCTTCTTGGTGTATTAAAATATCAAGAGCCTTTTTCATACGTCATCTGCATATGCATCGAATCGCGGCGACCGCACTCGCATTGTTCCATGAAAACTTACGCGGTCGTAAACGGTTTCTTTTTATGCAAAATGGGTTTAATTAATTTGTTTTTATATTAACTATGACAGTTTTAATTGCTATTTATAAACCGTTAAATAATTTACTTTCTAACCAATTAATAGGAATGTTAAGTAGTTAAGTTGAAACAGGGTTTACACTTGCATACTCAGTGGCACGAAAGGTATTAAAACGCATACACATTTGTTAGGTTATAATGCTCTTTGATTTAATGGTATTATAATAACATAGAAAGTATTTAGAGAATATTTTGGGAGCAGACAATCGATTTTACAAACTATTAATGCTGATTTCTCAGATATAGCTTAAACAATATATTTCGCACACACACACATGTCAAGTCTGTATATCAGAAAGGGTAGTGAGAGGTATAGCAGGGTCACTCCACTTTTGTTACCTATTTATACCACCTAATTCACTAATCCCTTGACATTTCCCCTATATTTTAGACTCTACAATCATTACGTTCCAAAGTTAAATAAATTGGCAATTATTTATAAAAGACTTTTGGTAATAATATAGCAGTTCATTCGGGGCGTATCTAGTAAATATAAGGGCGTTTTACACGTCCAGTCTGACGTCATTCGTTCTGAAGTGATGTTCACACACGTGATTGGTTCCACGGAGCTTCCGCGCGAGCAAATCCAGATAATGCCGTTGTCTGCGCGTTGTACCGTTCAGTGTTCTATATTTATTAATAAAATATCGATAATTTTGTACCGCTTTATTAATTTTATGCATCTCTTGGAATTAAGTCTATACCAGTACAGAGTTTTACGTTGGGATTCCAACGGCTACATTTACAAGGTAGCGTATATGTAATATTGTTCGTTGGACGTTGAAATACTTGGATACTTATAGGTAAGTATGCTGAATAGCATTAGAGCAGTGTAGTAAAGAAATGTATCGCTGTCAATCATAAAAGAAACCTGTCCGCGGTGTCGAATGCAATACAGATTAATTAATAAATGTTATTTTTTCAACAAATTTAACTAATAAGTACTAATCATAGGCTCAAATTTAATGACAAAATATGTAGTAGCAAAATGATTTTCATTAAGGGAAAATGACAATAACATTTGCTGTTTCTGATACCATTATTAGTAAATCACGTCATTACAAGCATATTTCGAAACAAAAGAACATTACAATGCTAACAATATACATGTCACGTGATCCCTACTACGGCGGTGTATGCAAAAACATCATTATGCGAGTCGAAATTCGGTAACAAGCTCTCAGCAAGAAACACACAGTAGTTTGGAATAAACCCACTTAATTAAGCCGTATGAATTGTGTTTTTGACACATTGTTTGTTCTCATTTTTTTGCTTCAATTTATTGTAGCACAAATTCGTAATTGCTTTTTATGAGACGGCAAAGTCGTAGGCGTAAATATACCAGTTTAAATAATTTTATAATAAATTAAATTCAAATTTGGACAGATCGTGGAAAGTGACGAATTTTGAAACTTAAACGCGAATGTTAAACATTTAAAATACAACTATATTTCAGGTATTATCGCGGTTTTTTAAATTATAATTTCCTCGCCGTTTTGAAAATTTTGCAGCCTTCATTGTATAATTGTAAAATGTAGGTAGATATTGAAATTTTGACTTTCAGGCGACCGACACCTCAGTCCCTACGTGACCATGAAGGCTGCAGTCTTCGAAACGTCGGGAGAAAATAATAATATAAAAACACAGAGATAATTTGTAAAAAAAAATATTACGATGTCTAATCGCGTAAACATAAAAACTCATTATTACGGTAATTTTTTTTGAAATATTTTACGATAAATTATGTTATCGTTATATATTATAAAGCTGAATCCCCCGCTGCATTTGTTTGTGTCTGAACGCAATAAACTCAAAAACTATAGAACGGATTTCGGTGGAATATGATATGGGAATAGTTTTGCAACCCTGGGAAAGATATAGGTTATTCATTTAATCAGATATATTGCATCACATTTGCGGAGCCGCCAGCGAAAGCTAGTGTAGCCTAAAGTATAGAATTGCTCGAACTAACTTTGGTAATAATACTAATATTCAGAATTTGGTATAGATATTAATTGAGGTTTCGAATTTGGACGCTAACAATATTATATTATCGTATTGTATTTTCCGTATGTTTACCTTCATGGCACAGCTGTGTGTGAGATAAAATGAGAGCTTGCGGGTTTAACTTTTACAACATTTTTCCAAAGTAATTTGCGTGATTTGTCAATATAACATGTCTAGGTTACAGTGCTGGACTCATATCTACCAACTTCCCTAAGGTATAGGCCACCCCCGCGTCTACGCCACTATTTTTGTACCAAGAAAAAAGGTTACCGATTGTAACGATACCGCTCCTACTTTAAAATATGCTGCTCCCCAAGCTGCCGCCTCTGTACCGCGGCCTACACGGCCTATTGACAAATCCAACACCGCTAGCCTCTGGGTGTTGTTGGAATACACGATCTGGATACTTGTGAGATAAGAACATTTGAGTGTGGGGTCAGAAATAAATAAGCAAGGAAAATCTAAACACTTAATGATAAAAGACTACGAGGGTTAATGAACACCCACAATACATTTATGATCTCTAATAGGGATACGTGGCAATTCAAAATTTTCATGAGACTTATTGGTTCACGTGTCATACTAATTGTGTATAATTAATGATGTTTCCTCCCTAATTGCTACCACTGACCATATATTATTTGATATTTATTATTGATCGTTCTCGTCAACAGGTGCCTTATTCTCTATCCCGCACGTTATTTTGACAGTGCGTAACAAGCACGTAACACAACGCATCATGTTTAGGACTATAGAAATTTGGCTTACAGAATACCATTCTACGCACATGTCTCGAAGATAACATGACACGGCCGCGTTACGCGTTTACACTATCATACAGAATAAGGGCCCTGATTATCTAGGTACGGGCCTATATCGTCCACATTGATGAAGATTGCGACGTGTTCTTGATGTTATTTTATTTTCAATTTTTTTCTGCCCTTTCTTGTTAGCCCAAGTTGGTTTTGAATACATTGTTTTTGCTTTTAATTTTAGGTAAATACTAAATGTCACTGGTGGTAGTTTCTCATATGTGAGCGTCCACCTGGGTAGGTACCAGCGCAGTCTATATATCTACCGCCAAGCAGCAGTGTATAATCACTGTTATGTTCGGGTTTGAAGAACATTGTAGCCAGTATAATTATCGGACATAATAAGACTGAGTCTCAAGATGAAGAGTGCAGTGAAATACCAAATAATACTTTGTAATCTAAGCAGTTGGATGGTATTTGTACTGTTTATGGGCGGTCGTATCGCCTACTATCAGGCGAACAGCAAGCTCATCTCGTCATTTAAAGCAATAAAGAAAATGCTTCTTGACTTGTCATAGGTTATGTTCGTCTACGCAATTGATAAATTATTTTATTTCTTCCCCAGTATCATCAGCACAACGCGAGCTCGGCAAGAGTGTGTTCAACACATCAGCCACCTCACCGCCGGCCGGCTCCGCGGACAATGCCATCCCGCCAGGCGTGGGCGCAGCGGACCCGCGGCCCACGCCTCGCACCGGGCCGTACTTCGACCTCGTGGCTTCCAAGAATGTCACCGCGCTGCTCGGCAAGACGGCGTATTTGAACTGCAGGGTGAAGAATTTAGGGAATAAGACGGTGAGTTTTTTATTTCTTTGATACCACCTGGAAATGCCTGCTGCCCGCACTACGCGTTTCTAGAGGTAATTATTACCATTAACTTGAGCGCTCTGGATGAACTTCTTCCCATGATGTTTCCTCGGCATTGTGACTTGTCCTTCTTCTAACGAGTGGTAAAAATGTTTGCTATGATAGGCAGCGGCTTGGCTGTGCCCCTGAGATTCCTGACGTCCATGGGCGACGTTGACCACTTACTATCCGGTGGGGCATTAGACAGCGTTGCCTTGCCGCGCCCCCGCTGTTTAACCCGGTTTTGCAGCTTGACCAATAGATGCTACTTTTTATCTCGAAAAAGTACACAATAAAGACTTATTCCAAAGAACGTATGTCACGCGTGCGCGCGCAGTCCTGAACAGCATTTAGTAATACACATACTCAAAAAAAAATATTATCTTCCTAAAGTCAGTTAGTCAGTAGGCTAATATTCCTCTATTGGTACCTTTAGGCCATCGAAATCATTACATTTTTCAGAAGTCACGTCGCCAATATCCTAAGTTTGAGTCGAAACTGGAATAGTCCCAATCGAAGCTGTTAGCTTGTTTCGTTACGAAGTTTCGCGCGCGGCCAATCGCGCTTCAATTGTCAACGCGTCTAAAGTATTTTAATGGAAAAGTTACTTCTGGAATGATCTTTGCTATTTTAAAGGTATTTTCATAGTAACCGAACGCTATCAAAATCTATACTGCATCTAATATTGAGTGTATTTTGATTGTTATTAGCTGTTAATAATACTATTTAGGTATAAAAAGAGGTGTTTACTAATATGACTCGGTTATTTATAACAGTAAGTTTAATTGTATTAATTCTAAAGGATTTGAGATCATTAAACGCAATATTTCAAAATTCAAGACTGATAAGATACTGTCTATTGTCTGAAATTTATTACTTAAATTTATAGAGAATCCATTATTTTTTATGATAATGGCTTTACATTGAGTAATTTCCAGACATGATGAACGACCGAGTATTTATTTCTAGGTATAATTATCCTATTTAGATCATTAAAATTACTTTTTATTAATAGTTATTTGTTTGAAACTTACACTTTTTTATTTTACACTAGCGACCCGCCCCGGCTTCGCACGGGTGTAATGCTGACTAATTAATGGATGTTATTATTATACATATAAAACTTCCTCTTGAATCACTCTATCTATTAAAAAAAAACCGCATCAAAATCCGTTGCGTAGTTTTAAAGATTTAAGCATACAAAGGTAGGGACAGAGAAAGCGACCTTGTTTTATACTATGTAGTGATTTACGGCTCAGGTAACTAATTATAAAGTGGTTTTCCAAGTAAATAAGTATATAGTTTCATTTAGTAACACAATGTCAAAATGACCCTGTATAGGAGCGCAAAATAATAAAAATAATGTTTAATAGTGCTCGAATACTGTTTAAGGAGATAGGCAAGAGCAAAACCCTGACGATTTGACGGAACACTATAATACCCAAAGACACCACTAGTATGTTGTAAGTGCTTATTAAATAGGTATTCCAATTTAATAACAAACAATAAAAATAAAATAAAAACGAACCAAATGAGTTCGCATTAGGGCCGGCACTTACAATACTGACGAGTGGAGTGGTATCCACGTACATTCGTACTAACGAGTCCTCATGCCAACAACGACCGTCCAATTTACATAGCGGTGTACCGCAAACTCCTCGTTTAAAATGAAAAGCAACAATAGCACAATGCAACTTTAAAGTCCCCATTGTGTGCTCAACTTTATAAATAAAAGTCTCATTAGGCCGCGTCGCCACATCTCCCACGTAAATAACGAGTCGGCTAACGAGATATCTCTGTTTCTTTCACGCAGACTTTTTGATGCCACGGTTATGCGGATTTTTTTAATTCACCTCCTGGTAATTGGAGTGAGAGGGTTTAACTGACTTCTTAATTTTGCTCGGTTTTCACTTTGTTGATATAAAACCGTGCGTGTTTAATTATATAAATGTTTTATCGTTGTCTTTACTGTGAAATTTAACATCTAATTCGTCAAGTTTCAAACATCAAATAGAACTTGTGAATTACATATTTAATAAATTTTTTTATTTTAGAATTTACTTGCAATATGGAATCAAATAAGACAAATATATTATTGATATGATAAAACACGATTGAATAGTACAAAGATTTTGTACTGAATTGAGCTAATAACAGGAACTAATGCGCAGTTAAGCACTCTGAACATTTCGCGGTAAATGCTGTGTTCCCACTACCATACATTAGCGGTTTTAGCCATCTATTTGGATAATTTGAAGTGATTACGGTGTTTAGTTTTGTTTCGGATTGTACAATTTCAAATTGTCGTTTTGTTTGAATTTTGAATTCATTTAGTATGCAATTCTCCATAATTAAAGACATTAAACAGTTTAGTTATAGACCGGACATAAGGACCAAATTTGTGCTCCAGAAGTTATAACCAATTGCTAATAAGTCACTGTCTTATTTGAAATGTTCTTGTGACAAGATGTCACAGCGTCATTAATACAAAAATAACATATTTACAGATAATATGCTAATATGTAAAAACGCGTAAATAACGTTATAGGAAAAATATTCAGTGTTTTACGTTGGTGTTTTGTTATTTCACGGTAGATTAGGTAACCAGCGCAAAATCAAGTCTATACTTAATTACATTTATATAAAACCGAACAATGTAATTAGGTAATGATTTTTTGTGAAATCGAAACAAATTTATTTTGACCCGTTACCATGAAGGCTGCATGCAGTCTCTAAAATATTAGAAAAGAATATAAAAACCGCGATAAAACCTTAAACATATTTTATTTCCTAATCTAATTGTATGATTCATTCTAGACATTTATGTTCATAGACATTAAAATACGAAGGTTGGATACATAAATAGATTAACTACAAACAAAACATGAATAAAACGTGCAGTTATTCGTCGCATTCCGTACATCGCGAACAGATAATATTGCTAATTATTTTTTTATGCATGAATAAAATATAAATACTTATGATTTATTCAAATTCATCTCAAAGAAATATCTTAAAAATATTGAGTTTAAATAACAATTTATCTCGGTGACGTAGTTGTATGGCGTGCGGAGTACGACATACTTCTAAGGTTAAAGATTCGTATCCCGGATCGGGCAGTGATATTATGTTTTTTTGCTCGGTATCAGCCCTGAATCTAGAATTTGTGCTCGATATGACGTTACGCTCGCCCCTATCTCATCATGAGACGAAACACACGTGACGATATTTTTTTTTATAAGTGTACGTCCATAACCCCACAGCATCTGATGGTGAGTCGGATCCAATAGAATGTCGACTGACGAGAGATGATTATCCTCGGCAGTCGACACAATTATGCCGGCCTGTTTCATCTCTCCTAATAGAGGAATATAGCGTCATGTACGTTTGTTTTACATTATATTTCTTGTTACAGATAAACATGCAAGTATCTTGGGTGCGACATCGCGATATACACCTGCTGACAGTCGGACTCTACACGTACACGAGCGACCAGCGATTTAGAGCCATACATTTGGCGCATTCCGAAGATTGGACATTACAGGTAAATAGCATACTCGGAATATACTCCAGATGCCGTATAGTTAGTGGAATTAGTCGGCTCATTAGTAAAGTATGTGAGCCGTGATCTGGATTTGATATGGAGACGGGCAATTTAAAATTGTATTTCTTGATTCAAAGAACACAAGTAGACTGTCAGTGTAAGTAAATTTTTAATTATTATAGTACAATGATAAAGGTTTTGGATCTCTTTGACTTGAAAAAGAAAAAAAAATGCTTTATTCATCACGTAGGCAAACATAGTTGCACTTATGAGTGAAGGTACATGAGAATATTTAGTTATTACTTAAATAAAGTCGCTTATATAACAAAAAACATTTTATATTGGACTACCAAGTAAATAACGAAGATTATATTATAACTAAATAAATATAAAATCTAAAAATATCTCTTATTATCAATAGATTGATTGCATATTCTTCAGAGACAATGGTCCTTATAAATAACGTGTCCAGCAATTATTAAATCCCTTAAAAATATTAATGAAAATATCATTACAATGCTCAAATTTATCTTAGTAATTTAAATTACTCAAACTCAGAAATCAGCAAATTAATCCTCATTACATTCCAAAAGATTGCTCGCAATCAGAATAACAAGAATATGATAAGTTTTATCCAACTTTAGATTACAGTTGTAATAACGAAAATTACAATTACAGAAGGCATAGACGTTTTAGAGAGGTGCGTAAACATTCCAGCTACATTTAACTTAGATGATATTACGTTGAAATAGTAAGATTATTAACTAAACTTGAAGTAAAGACGTTGGTTCTGAGATAATTCCTCGCATTTAGCTACGATTGGTTAATTACTCGCCTTCGCTGGAATATAATGATGATTGTTTGGGATCGTAATAGCTGGGATTCTGATTGTACACTGGATTGTCTTTGTTAGCTTATATACAGTTTGTCTAATGTGTTTATATTGTTGCTTTGCTTTTAATTTGATTCTTGTAGTTAGGGTTG
>NW_023595443.1:0-5831 GCF_014839805.1 Manduca sexta | reverse complement strand
AAGCGTGCATTGTAACTCATAAGGTACACAACATCAAGTAGAAGTCCGGATAAGTAGGTATCAAGAAGAGCAATATCTAAATTATTTGTTTCACTGGGCACAGCACACAATAATGTTCTTAGTCGTAGCATCAGATGCGGTAAATAAGGTGGGGCCTAACCACACGGCGCCGTCGCCTACACATGTGGCTAAAATTAAAAAATGAATAATTTTCCTGGTATTTTTGCATTATGTATGCAATCTTATCTCTTATCCATAATTATAGTCAAATACACTATACCTATAAAGATAACCTACACTACTTTACGATAACATTACGTTTTACCCAGTAAGACTAAGAATGACGAAACAATAAAAAAAAATCGTAAGTATTACGTTCTGTTCCACGCATTCGTGACTGCTGTCCACAGAACAATATGCTGCTGTCGTACGAAGTAATGATTATGACGATAATGATCACAAGTACACATCATATTTATCACAACTACTTCGGTACACTTTAGGACTTTTATTTCGCTAAATAAACCTTCACGCGTATTTAGCAGCAATATGTACCTATCTAATTATTTAAAAAAATAAATGGTACCTATATGAATTACTTAATACTCAATATTATTGTAAAAAAAATTACAGTTCTACAGCGCCTTTCGTTATATGCATGAAATATTGAAATCAATTCAGTTAAATTTATAGATTGTGGCTCCATGGTTTGTTGATCGAAGCTCCATGATTGACAAACGATGATGTTGCCAACGATAAAGTAGGAAAAGTCAAGATAAAAGTAGATGTCCAAAACCGATTTCTTTTAAACGAGGATAAATTATCCTCGTATATATATATATATATATATATATATATATATATATATATATATATATATATATATATATATATATATATATATATTAAGGTAGAACTCTTAAAAACGAGCTTTAAAAATATAATTTTAAAGACCTCTGTTTATAAGATTTTTTAATTTTATTATTCTTAAAAATTATATAGATATCAACGCTTTCGTATTTCTGAAATATTGCTACATTGGAACGCACACACAGTCAAAGTTAAAATTGTAAAAAAAAATTATAGAATATCCGCAAATGTCAATTTGTTGTTTATATTTTATTTTCCCTTTATGAACGGCAATAACTGACAGGTACTTACTTATATAACAAAAAAAATACAAATATCTAGCTATTTACCTCAACTATTTACCTATACTGCCTCTTTTGAAGAATCAATAAAAAAAAATGAGTTACTCTGCCAAGACAATAATTCTTCTTTATTTTTCTTCTAAATGGAGGGCTGAAAATCATTATTTTAAGATACCAAGCACCAGGTTTTTGTCTATGTGTGTATGTTTTTGTTAAAATTTGTTCGAAATAAAGTACGTGCGCCCATACAAAAAGTGAATACTTACTTACCAATGTCCTTTTGGTAAGTCCAAAATTGTCTGTGACTAATGAGTGGGAATATCTAAAGCAATTATATTTCAAAATAATTTAAAAACCGCAGAACACTAAAAATAACACATAATATTAGATTATTATGAATGTATAAAAGAAAATGTCATCATCATGCTATATTCAGCATGTTTATTGTTTTGATGTATACTTTAGTGTTGCCAAGTTAAGGAGTTTATTTAATACTAAACCGTATTATTAAATAAAATGAATCACGAATTATAATTACTATAATTTGTTAAGAAGTGTGTTTTTCAGTTTAGCGATGTATTTTAAATACTCCTTCAAAACTAGAAAACGTAGGTACAGTATTAGATACTTATGTAACAAAGAAGGTAAGAGCCTGATGAAATTCCTCTAGTTCGCACCTGCATTTTTAATAAATCTGTATTTGTTTATTGATTTTATAGAAATTCTTGTGGTGCTCACATCAAAAGCACAGTACTGCGTTTTTTGTTATTTTGCTTCTCGGCCTACTTACGTTACCGAACGTGTAGATAATAATATATTGCATTTGTTATTTATGGTACTTTAAAAATATTTACGAAAATGAATTAAACCTTACATGTATCTTTACGAAGTACCGTTTTGTAGGAACAGAAAGCATACCTCTTGTTGGATCGTGTTAATAATTATAAAAAAATACATTTTCTACGTATGAGACATGTCGTTGGAAAATTTGCTAACATTTCCTGTTAGATTTCACGGTTACTTTTGCCAATAACCGAAATTTCTCTGATGAACTCTATTTGCATTAAACTAATTAAGTTATTAGTTAATTTAAATAATTGTAGTCTTCTCTTCAATTACAGATGACGTCCTACACTTCAATAACTTTGTGCGGAGAGAATTTGGGACTCCGACATCGTCATCTCAACTCTCTGGTCACTGAAGCAATCCAACAAGGAGTTCCATTACAACAGATTCAAGATCTTCCAGAACAAACTCCTGTAGATAGACTCTTCAAGATAGACCTAGCCTCGAAACTAAGAAATGTTGACTACATTCTGCAAAACATCAAGGACGAAGACATGTTGTACGTCAGCAGGGCGTTGAAAGCCAAGTGGCTCTTGGAACAACAACACCAGAGCATCATTCATCCCAAGTATTTGGAAGAAAACCTATATCCACACATGGTCACTACAGCCGTGAGTAAATTTAAGAACTGGCTGTATCTACATTTAAAAGATCCGCAAAGATGTGAAGATTTTTATATATATTACTCAGAAAGCAATTTCAACTACGCGATCAAATTTCTAGGCCGCTGCCACGTCGAGTTTATAATATCAGAAGCGCCAAATATTTTAGAGAAACTCTCGCCTCACCACTTCAAAATTTTATGTGAGAAATGTCCGCAAGTGGCGAAGATATATTTCGATAATATACTAGATAACGATGAACTAAAAGAAAAATTTTTGGACAACCATCAGGGATTCTATAACAGTTTGAAAGTGGTATTAAAGTTGGACGCTGATATATTTTTTGAAATCACAGAAAAATATTTTGATAATAGATATAATCGCTCTCTCACAAAACATATAATGGCTCACCACAGGGAGAAGTTTGAGAAGAAGCCAGAGCTGTACGCGGGCATGTTGTTAAACACGCGAGCTCTAGCGGAGTATTTGAGCTCGGAAGAATCGAAAGAGCTTGTTCTAAAGCTGGTCCGAGCCACCTATCTCAACCGACAAATAGACTACAAGTATGTTGAACCTCTCATTATGAGGCTCCCCATTAAAGAGAGATCAGCTTTCAAGAAATTTGTTTTTGTCGAAAAGGCAATTGGTGAATTGGTTGAAGCCTGGCCATACGATAAGCCGTGCTTGCCAAGCAGAAAGAGTTACTACTTTCACGTGTTTGAAGATCGCAAACCTTCGAAATACAATACATGTTATACGGAGGTTGACTTCAGCTGTATGCCAGAACAAATAACGTGTGCAAGATATTGCACCAGGATGGATTGTTATCAAATACCACTTCGCACGTACCTCGATAAACTCTTCGATGAGTATCGCTTCTTTAGTTTCGAACGTACATTATTCGAACTGCGTCATAAATTATAAAGAAAGTTCGCCACAGAACCGGCAATACATTTTGCTGGTACTTGTTAGTAAGAGTGGAGGGCAGCCGGAGCTAGTTGCTCAACTCTTGCAGTTGTTAGAGCAGCACTGCAACGAGCCAACCAATGTGAGAGCCACCGTGGTGAGGAGTCTGGTAAAGCGCGCCGCTGTGTGGCGTCTACCCCAACACTCCTGGGAAGCGCTGTTAGAGTTCGCGAGGGGGCTCGGACTAGACGGCAGCGAGTCAGAAGCGGACTGTCGCGAGGGTCTACACGCAATTGTCATAAGAAGCTTGCTGGAGACTGGCGCGTGTGAACCCGCAATAAGAGAAGCTTTCTTAAAGGACTTTTCAAATCTCGATGAGTATTCCACCAATATTGAAGAGCGTAAAATAATAAAACAAAAGTTACCGGATTTGTTATTGGCAGCGGCTAAAGCAGAGTCGAGTCCAGAAAGGCAGGTAGAGCTACTGACGTCACTTCTGGACATGCTTCAACAGTATAAAGCAGACATCGGAAGTTCTGCTCTGATACCGGCTGTGGCAGTTTTAGCAAAGCGCGACTCATCTGCTGCAGAGGGCCTTCTTCGACGTTTATTCGAAGCCAAAATCGCTCGCCGAACGTTGTTCCGAGAATTCTTCCCTTTAATACAAACGGATGCTTCCTACTTAAATGCTTTACGACATGACACCTCAGTTCTTAATGTATCAACGTTCATTGATTTGGTTGAAAGAGATGAAATTCGTCCGGAACAGTTCTTACGCAAGATGGCTATATATTTTGCAGAAAGTTCCGGTATGATGGAGCGTTATCTAACTGAAATGAGACGCCTTGTTCTCAATAATAAATCTATCGGAAAATCAATAGCACGACCACTGTGTATACTGCAGGGCGCGTGTTTCGGCTATCTGGAGTCATTGGATCCTAAAAATAAATCTCTAACACGCTTCGCGGCCGCGATCAGAGCTAACATGCATGCAGGAAGACCGAAACTAGACATGAACAGTACGGCTTTGTCGGCCGCAGGCGCTAAAGCTGTTGCTAATAAAGTTCTTGTGTGTCCAATAGCAGATATTGATAAGTACGTCCACGATCTGTTGACGTGGAAGCGAATGGTCCGAGTGGCTCTGGTACTAGCGGAGAGAACAGGCAAAGAGGCAGATGCGTTCATCACAGCTGCCACTTTAAGGCCTACTGCTACTCTCAAGGCAGCTCTGAAGTATTTCCCTAGTAGACCCGACTTCGATCCTCGAGTGTGGGATGTTTTCAAGCAATTAATTATCAATTTTGATTTTTCTTCAGAAAAACATGTTCATTTCCGTAAGTCTTTAATGAGATTGGATAAAATACCACTAAAAATTAAACCAGAATATTGTGAATTGATTTTCAAAGCTCTGAAAAAAGAGGGCTGTCAGGATGCAATGAACATCTTAAGTAACATAGAGGCACTACTTAGAGATATAAGAGGAGATTTCATTGAGAACTTACTGCTAGATTATTTACAAGAATTTGATCCCCAAACATATAAAAAGAATAAGCGAGTTACAGACACGCATCTAAGAATGTTGGTAAAATGCTTGCTGCTTTGTAAATCTGCAGAAGTACAGAAAAGTCGTTTTGAGATTCTTGGCACCCGTTTCCTGCAATTCTTGACAGTACTTCGCGATAAATTAGGAAGCGACTTTTTGAATGTGTTTAAAGAAGTCCTTATTCATTTACAATATAACCAAGTATTCTTGGATGATACTTATGTTTCACCTTTACCTGTTATGGAAAATATATTGTCTTGGATGCGACATTCTTTACCGATCGAATTAAATTTTGACTTATACGTTCGTATACATTTATCAATAATGTATTTTAAGTCCATAAGACAGGGCTTGAAATCTCAGCCAGATATTTTAACAATGAAAAAGAAAACTAAGTGAAGGTCCATCAGTAGTCGGCTATATTTTCGGCCGAAAAGTCGCCCGGGAAATAAAACAGCTGAAGGAAAGTTATTTTGAGTCAGCCATCGATTTGTATCAGGGAGGTATTGAGGGTTACTTTAATGACTACTTTCAGTGTGATGACACTAAGGTTCAATTTATGAAAGCAGTAATAAAAGGCATTATGGACGGTAGTGTCGCCGATGAAGCGAGGGTTGCGCTGTATCTACTACAAAACGAAAGATATAATCTTAAGCACGAGGAGATTAAGGAGCTATATGGCATAATGAAGAATATTGAAGATGAGAAATTTCGATACTTTTTATTTGCTGATTTGTCGGACAATCCTGTATAAATTATGTACAGTTGAAGATGCCTAAGGCA
>NW_023595442.1:0-10516 GCF_014839805.1 Manduca sexta | reverse complement strand
CTTCATCTGATGGTAAGTGGAGTGGGGTCTAAAGTATAATGACCGACGAGAGATGATTATCTCTCGGAAGTCGACACAATTATGCCGGCCTCTTGGAACCTCTTTAGAACATCGTTTGCTTGCTTGGTCGACGATATCTTCGTAGTTTTTATATTTCAGTTCGAACTGATTCGTTGCGAATCCCTTACTTCCCGCTGCGATGGAAGTCCTTGAAATTTTATACGTCACCCTAGAACATAGATTTTTTAATCTTTATTTATGTACCTTGATTGTCATTTCAAGGCCATGTCGTGCGGTACGTCCGCTTTCAGAAATGTTCACTCACTTTTCACGTTTCCAAAATATTTTTAAGAAAACTTTCCGACGCAACATTCGTTGTTAAGCCCTATATATTTAGTACTAACACGTACTGTATGTGTTCCGTATATATCAATATACGGAACACATACAGTACGTGTTTCTACACTGATGTGTAGAAATTCCTTGCACATTGCTACTAGGTGGCAGCAATACAGTGCTGCCTTCTTAGACAGACTTACATGAACATCTTAGTAAAGTATGCCATCTAGCCATTACAGGCATCAACCAGACAAGGCACGGCATATCTCTCAGTCTAGAATATTCAAGATGTCTGAATAGAGGTAGAATTAATATCAAATTCATTCCCGTCCACGGCTTCAAGTGAGTTATCTTCGAATGCCAGTAGTACCGCGATGCGCACGCGCCGATCGCCCGATCAGAATTCCATCGCCATTGATTTACTACTCAATAACCCTTTACATAGATTGCAGTTGTTACCGTTTTATGTAGCTATTGCGCTCTATGGTAGCAATGATTGCTATAAGTTCAATGTCTTAGTTTTGTTTCGTGCCTGTAGGATATATTTTGTTTATGTTCTGCTAGCTTTTTTTCATAGTGCTGTTTTTCCTCTGTGGCGTAGTTGTACTTCATGCGCGATACGGTAGCGCTCTGAGGTCCTGGGTTCGAATGCCCGATCCGGCATTTGAACACGGTTTGTTACGTTTTCCTGTTCAGTATCAGACCGGATTTAGGAATTTGTGCGTGATATGGCGATTAGTTCGCTCCCTATTACATCCAGGGACGGAACACACTTAGTGAAAAGTGGGTGGCCTAATTGCGCCTCCGCGTACCCCTACGAGGATAAACGCGTGATGTGTGTACGTTTTGGTATACAAGACCCACTGAGCAATACATATTCTAAAATGTAAGAACTTAAAGTACGAAAACTGTGTAGTTCATGGTTCTGGTGCTATAGGTTTTCTTTATAAGTGGTGGTTTGTTATCACGTGGTATCAAACTGGCCGGCATAATTGTGGCGACTGGCGAGGTTTTCACTTCTCAACCGAAATTCTATCTAGACTGAAACTAGGCAGTAGTTTGAAAATATTTTGCTAAAAATACCATTCTACCAAATACTTTTGATAAATTTATAGTCTTTTGTTGCATCACAGTCCCGTAAATCATTGGACATAATGGCACGTAAACAGTTGTTCAATGAACCTGGTCGGGTTCGATGAAGCGTCAAGCGGCACACCCAAAAATGCGTCCTCCAGCGGAATCACGGTACGTGGTCACCCTCATCTTGAGCAATAGGATGTTGAATCTTACTAATAAAATGGTAGGGGTGAACAGAATAAAGCCCTTCATATATTTTGTGCATAATTAGTCGAGATTGTAGTCAATCTCTTTTTACTTTCAGATACTTTGTTAATTTTGTTTGATACGGGCCCAGCAAAGTGATCCCACTGGATCTGACGGTAAGAAGAGTGGGATCCCATAGAATGTCGACTGACGAGAGATGGATACCCTTCGATAGTCGACACAATTATGCCGACCTGTTGAAATCGGATCTTCAAAAAGGCTGATCCTGGAACGCGACACACTTACGTGGGCCACTATGGCGGGTTTTAACACTGTATGTATTTGTGCAATGTATTGTTAAGCGAAATGCAATATTAATAAAATGTAACATAAACTTATTTTAAAATATAATTGAAAACAAATTACATCAAATTAGGGTTACAAAAGCGATCGTAATCAAACGCGTAATGAGAACATTCATTATAACCGTAAGCCAAAGTACGCCGCGAGCTAATTCTAGTAAAATATGCTCTTAGGCCCGTCGAGACATGTTTCATCATCCGGCGTTCCCCGCCTATTCCACGTCTACTTTTACCCACGCCCTCGGGTCAAGAAGCAATTATATCGAGCACCCAAAACATCCGAACTTGAACTCAATTATAATGACAATAGAGAGATGACGACGGCATAAATCAGATCTCATATTTAAGTGTTGATAAATCGTTTGTTAACAGGCGAACGAATTATTTCTCCGAGCTACTCTCGAGTGTAGGGATGTCATGTTACATTTAAGTTAGGTTAGGTTTTTTCCATTACTAAACATTCATAAAGTTGTTTTATTTTCACAAAATAACGTAAGTATTTTGTTTCAATTTGTGTGAGTGGGGAGGTACCGCTATTAGATAGGTAATTCGTCCCCCGATTGCTTCACAAATGGGTTACAAAATAAATGACATAAAAATATACATTTTAATAATGGGCAGCATATGAACGCTACACCTCATCGGCAGAGTTAGGTTAGGTTAGGTTAGGTTTTTATTTTATTTATTAAGTTTCTTTTGTGTCGTTTCATATAATGCAAACTTAGCATCGACTCCCAGATCAAACAATTGCAAATTGTAGGAATTCCAATCACCGAAGAGTAAGTACTGTTTAATCTTTTCCATACCATTCTCACACAGAACTTTAATAAGCTATTGTCTAAATAATTCACGACGCAAATGCTATTTTCATTGTGCGAAAGAATTTACTTTTCATTCTAAAATACGCCTGTCTCATGTGTTATACTGCGCGCTGCATTATCCAAACAAGAGAGAAATTCTTTCAAGCTTGAAATACTTGAATGCATACTTAATTTAACCGAGCAATAGCTTAGAAAGAATAGACTGCTGAGAAGGAAGTCTCGGGTTGAATTCTGACTCCGAAGCATTTAAGTATATTTTTTTCCAATGATTAACAGGTAGGAGTTTAATTCAGTCAAAAATAGTTTACAGTAGTGTTTCACAGAAGATGAGAGATGGGGTCGATGTTCCGTGAAGCATTTAAGTATTAACTCTAATTTACTCAACTGCCTCAGTGGCGTCGTTGTGTTACAGTACCACTAACACTGAGGTCTCGTATTCGATTCCCGGGTCGGGAAGAGGGATACTAGATTTTTCTACTGAGCATCAGCCCGGAGTCTGGAACTGGAGCTTGATATAGCAATGGCCTCCCCCTATCATATCATGACGGAAAACACACGGCGAAAAGTAGGTGCATCTGTTACGTCTCTGCCTACTCATATCATGACGGACAACACACGGCGAAAAGTAGGTGCATCTGTTACGTCTCTGCCTACTCATATCATGACGGACAACACACGGCGAAAAGTAGGTGCATCTGTTACGTCTCTGCCTACTCATATCATGACGGACAACACACGGCGAAAAGTAGGTGCATCTGTTACGTCTCTGCCTGCTCATATCATGACGGACAACACACGGCGAAAAGTAGGTGCATCTGTTACGTCTCTGCCTACTCATATCATGACGGACAACACACGGCGAAAAGTAGGTGCATCTGTTACGTCTCTGCCTACTCATATCATGACGGACAACACACGGCGAAAAGTAGGTGCATCTGTTACGTCTCTGCCTACTCATATCATGACGGACAACACACGGCGAAAAGTAGGTGCATCTGTTACGTCTCTGCCTGCTCATATCATGACGGAAAACACACGGCGAAAAATGGGTGCTCCAGTGCGTCTCAGCCTACTTCTTCGAGGACAAAATACGTTAATGTATTTTTTATTACTTTTCGTTCGCCACCTTGAATTCAACGTTTTATTTGGTATTCCACTGCGCTCATCGTCGTGAGACATGAGATGTTAAGTCTTATTATGTCCAATAGTTACATTGGCTACAATATCAAAATGTAACACAACAGAGACTACACACTGCTGCTTGGTAGCAGAAATAGACATTGCGGTGTTACTCAGGCGGACTGTTACACATGAGAGACCTACCACCAGTTAATCCTGAATATTTGACCACAAATAAACATAATAATAAAACAGAATACTACCAAATGACAACTACAAATGACATAATAAAGAGTATATACCTACATTTTTTAACCCGCTGTACATGTAACATCTTTCAAAGGTTCGGACTTCCATTCCACGAAATACCCAGACAAATTGGGCACGATTTAAACTTATCTGTCCGTCTGTGGGAGCCGAAACCGTCTAATAACAGCTCAGAAGTGGACGCTTTGAATCTATTAGCATTGCATTAGGGCCCTTAAAGAATTTTGAGACAAATGGAGTTGTTTCTGAGTTGAGAAATAGAATTTATTACTTTTAGTAGGTTGTTTAAATTTTATGTGTTTGAAGGCGTGATGTTTAGGGACTTAATAATTTTGAATCTTCTATTCTTGAAAGAAGGACAGAGAATCGTATCTCTTATACTTGTGTTAGAGTAAACATAATTTTGTGAGGGTATTTGTGAAACTTTTTGCTATAAACACTGAGCATTTGATAGACCGAGGCGGTTAGTCATTGACAGTCGTATCGGTCGGTTGGTTGGTGTAAAATTTGTGAAAGTATTTCTGAAGTTAGTGATAGTTCTTTTTATTTTAATCAAAATCGCATTAATTCCTAAAAAAGTAACCTGATTATAAGTTTGCTACAGAAAGTCAGTAAAGTATTCTCCAGTCTGACATTCTGAACAAAAATTATCTATAAAGTCAAATAGTGGCCATTTATGATCAAAGTGAAGATAAAACGAAGCAATTATAAACGATGATGTAAATTAATTATAATACAAAAAACAAATTAAAAATACAAAGGAACTTACAATCCGCCATTCTAGTATAAAAGATGCTTACCTGAAACAAAAAATATCATAAAGAACCATCCACATAGTCCATTTACTAATGCTATCGTTCACATTTCTTGTTTTACTATTGTATAATACATTTTAACACTTATGGGCATCTATAAAAACAATCTTAAATGCCGCAGTAATCCGATTATCAGATTTATCATGCAGGCATTTCGCTCGCTCACTGTTACAAGGTCTATATAAATTTTTACTTACGCAAAAATGAGATTATTATTTTCATGTTGGTAACAATTAACGGTTCTTCCTTTATTTATATTGCGGGATTATTGAAAATGTTCACTAAAAATACTTAGAATGGTGTGGTATATCGACATAGAAAGGCAACCATATCTAAGCGACAAATATACCCAAAATTAACTATTTAGTTATTTGAAATCGTCAGATTTTTTTGCGCCGTTTGATCTAGGTTTTGTAGCTCTAGAATAATTTCAATATCATTAGTCTATATTTTTATAAAGTAAATAGTTTAATTGTTATGAAACTTCTTATTAAAATCAAAAGTTTAAATCTCTTTACTCAAAAATGCACAATTGTCGCTTAGATATATTTTAAGCGTCGATATAATTCAATTTGCACATCAAATAAAACGTAGAACCTTGTAATAGTGAGCCAGCGATTTGCCGAGTTAATAATTTCGCATTAAAAACAGCGTCTGAGGGCACAAGAGTGATCGGCTGTTATAATCATATTGTGTAAAAACTAGTCGACACTTGCGTAGTTTGTTGAGCGGGGTAAGGTGTGAAAGATAGCGTGCACACATAAATCGTAAATAATCGTGTTCTTTCTGTTTGGGTTGATCCTTCAGCTTTGCGTAGAGTTGAAACAACACTCTGCATTCTCTATCGCAGAACTCTGAAAAGTTTTTCGGACTATTCCCTGCTGCTAAGTTCCATTACCGTACGCAGCAATACTCCAAATACCATCCACTACACCTCAGAGGCTGGCTATCAACTACAGTAAATTTCTACTGTAATTTATGCCACGTACTACAAAACTACGTAACATTTATACAATATTGAAAAAACATCCTGCCAGTTCAAATAGAAACATTATATTAGTTACACTGTTTAAAATAAATAGACAATTCGAAGTAACTGGTACCTTCCCAAACTAATACCCGGTAATGTAAATCTGAAAAACAACCACAGTGGTTTTAATTGAATATTTTACTAATATTAAATCATTTCACATGTATATTCGTCCGTTCGCAATCGCCTTTCCCCTATACCTTATTCCCCGTCCACTCCTACGCATATCACTTAACGTTTTTAGCTACAAGGCGTTAGGCGACACGCCACCGTATAATTTGACACCGGTCATTTGCAATTCAATACAAATCGTATAATGTTCACTCCTCTTATAGTTAAATAACGCGACTGTGCAATTGTACTATCTGATGGTATTAAATGTAGTTCAGGCGCCACGCAAACGCTGTTTGTTGTTAACACGCGAAACTGAATAGCTGAAATTAGTAGCAACTATCAATTGTTAATTAGATTAACAAGTACTTGAAGCAATTATGATGTTTATTGTAATTGTGTGAAAGTGCATACTTGAATAAATTTTCTGACGTCTACATTTTATGTACTATGTTTATGTATCTACTTTAATGACTGACTATACCTACAGAGAGTTCTATAGTGGTAGAGAATGAAATTTGTGCTAGATATGGCGATAGGTTCGCTCTCTACCACACCATAGGACGGAAGACATACGGAAAGTGCATGCACCTGTTATACCTCTGCCTACCTATTTAGAGATAAAAGGTGTGATAGTGTGTCTTCCCTAAAAATGTTCAAAAAGTTTCCGCTAGGCAATTCCACACACATAGCCTATAACTCTAAAAATTCCATCACAAGTCACAGCTGACCTCGCCAGACGATGACTTGCGGTCACAATGAACGTTACTACATTACTAATACTTCACTCTCACACAAAGCCCAGCCTTATAAGGGTCAGTATTCACCGGTTATCTTGGGGTCATCTCGAAGTTTTCCATGAACAGCTATGATATATTTTAGATAATCAACCTTAAAAATAAGGAGGGATAATTTTTTTTAAATACTTACAAGCCATTGTCTGGATCTTGATAATATTACGGTGAATTTTCTGAGCACAAACACACATATCATCACGCATTTATTGCTGAAGGGGTATGCAGAGGCGCACCCATCACCCACTTTTCGCCTAGTTTGTTCCGTCCCATAATGTCATAAGGGGCGAGTATATCGCCATATAGGCACAAATTCTAAAATCCGGACTGATACTGAGCAGTGAAGAATGAAGAAGATATTCAATTATATATTATTTATAAGGCGCAAATTGTAATAGCATATCTGTGCCCGTACCTTTTGAACCGTTTCAAAAAAAAAGAAGGTCCTCAATACGACGTGTATTTTTCCTTAATATTTAAAAGGATATACTTCTACGTTGGTCTCATAGAAATATTTAAAAAATCATAATGATTTCTTATGTTTACGCGACTTTTAGACATTGAAAATTTTTAAAATCATTTTAGTAGTTTGATTTTAAACCGTTTAGACTGGAATAGAAATATCCTTCAAGTAATCGACATCACGAATTTGGCTATCCTGTGACATTTTAGTGGTGTTTTTTATTCAACTAACTAGCCAGATTATCATTAAACGCAATATATTTTGCAGGTATAACCTCAGTTTACAAACACTTACTAGTTTATAACAACCACCTATGACAATTATACCTTACTTCGTAAAATCAATTAGCATAACCGTCACTTATCATGAATCCATAAGAAATTATATGGATACGTGACAAATAGCCTGAAACGACAGTTTGCCTGCAACACCGGTTAATGTTGCGTATAATTGATTCGATTACGGCAGTGCGGTGCATCGATGTTAGGCCACACGCACGGACGGACGTCATTATTCAATTATGTATGTTAATGCGAAATTGATGCGCCGGACGTTACGTCAAATTGCTTAGTTTACTGTGTTCTGCTACATGGGAATATTGAGGATGGCAGACATATGGTGTCAATTTGCCGGCTCGACTGGGATGATACCGTTGTTATGTACAAAGGTGGCAATTTTGGTATGGCATTTTGAACAGAAAAGAGTTAAAAATTCACGCAAACCTTTTTTAGTATGATACTTAAATATAGTATAAGATGTAGGATATTTAAATGTATTATGATGATATTCTTCAGTTTAGATTAACACATTGAAACGAATAAAATTAGCTTTCTTTTGTGTTACTAATAGTGCTTTAAAATTGGCTTTTGTAGTATTTCTTTTCCCTTACTTCAGATTCAAATACCTTAAATAGATCATGATGTCTCTGCTTTGCGATGGAGGGAAGTGGACAATAATATCTCTAACTCTTTCCTAATTTTCGAATTGATTGATTTCGTTGCGGGATAAAGATAGATTATCTATTCCTTAGACTCGTTGAGGTTCACCGCTTGTGTCATAAAGTGCATGCTACTTTGACCTTGCTTACAGGAGTTGTAGTTGCAGATGTGATAGCGGGAATTCTTATAATCTTCTTCTTCTTTGCTCATTCTCACTTTATAGAAGATCGGCTCTCTTAATAATATGTCTGCGCCAAGCTATTCTGTCTTGGGTTGTCGTTCCGGTTAATTTATTTTGCTTCAATTTTGATCTTAGCGGGAAGTCATAATAATAAACAAAATTTACCACTCTATACAATGTCCGCAGAGCACTGACTACATACATTAACAATGAAATAAAACCAAAACGTTAGTAATCGGCGCACACGCAACGCGACGATAGCATCGGGCCTCGAACCCGCGACCGCTAATTAGCAGCCTGGGGCATACACTGCTACCTGCGCATGCGCTTTGTCCAACTCGCAATATTCTTAAAGGAAATTAATTTTAGACTTTGTAATATCTAGATTAAACATCTGATTTATAGTTTAATTTGTAATATTGCATAAATATCGTATGAGGAAGCAGTGGCGAAGGTCTATATAACCCAATTCCTGCCGGCTTCCCTTTTGTAATATATGTAGACAAACTATTAAAATAAATAATATTATTAATAAATATTTAATATTTATAGCATAGTAGGCTAAAACTTAACTATAATTAGTATAAGTATGTACCTAATTGTGTGTCGGCTTCCCTTTTGGAAAATTTCACCTTTCGCCACTGGTGTGAAGCTATATTTTGCATCCGACGGCATGCCGGATAATTCGATTTTACATAAGTTACTAAAGGGAAGCCGGAAGAAATCGTGTAATAGAAAGCCTTCACTATTGATCGGTTCAATTCTTGTAGAACATATGGCTTCTTTAGAATATATCCAAATTTGCCATTAGTGAAATCAACACCTTTTGCAATTAAAGCTGTCATGTTACTTATCAACTTTCCCTTTCTCTTGCTACGAGTACCAATAAAAACAAATCCTTGGTTATCGTAGCCAGCGTGGGATTAGAACATGTCAAAATAATAATCAATAGCGGGGCAATTTAAATATTATCATAACGGCACATTGCTCCGCCGCGGGACCTCGAATTAAAACTAAATTAATTTTACAGGTAGTAAAAAAAAATTAGTAGGTTCACCATGTTATATTTGCAGGTGTTCAGGATTTTTCGGAGCTACATTTATGTCTCTGTTTTAAACTGTAAAGCGTTTAGTTTTTTTTTTTTTTGTCGTCAAACATATCGTTGTATTTTAAAAGTTTCGCGAGAAGAATGCGTAGTGTAAAGAAAGAAAATCAGAGTTTGGAAAGCAATCTAGCCGAGACAATTATTTTGGCCGGTGTAAAATCGAAAAATATAGAACCAGAATAGTATTTTTATCAATATACATACTACATCATTACAGTAAATAATTTAGATGCCAAAATTACGCCAACTCTTTGACATTATGCCACCCAGTTGTCTATGCATAGTTTCTTACATAATCTGTCCCATATTATCCTATATTCTCCTTGATCCCTGGCCACCGTCGGCAGTTATTATTGGTATAATTCGGTGTGCCGTACGGCACGCCACCGTGCGGTGACAGCCATGCGCAATCGGTGATAGATGAGTGAACTGCGCTTTACACTTACACCGGTGTAATTGTATAAGAACAGCGCCATCTATTATTAAGAAGTTATAACAGATATATAATTAATATTTCTTTTTATAATTATATATTTTATTCTCTCAAATATTCCATTTTGAGTTTCTTATTCTATTACTAATATAATTGTGGAAGTTAGTGAAAATGTTTATAAGTTTCTTAGAAATAAACGCAGGAACAACAAGGGGCACAACAACAACAGGGGTAAAAAGTACACTATTTATTACTCCAGGATGTCCTGGAGTAATAAATAGTTTAATTTTTATTCTGTTTATTTACTCCTATTGGAAATAATGGATTATAAAATCCGATTTTTTATTTGATGGCGCTGGCATCTTACAATGTTTAAGGGACTTTAGTAGGGGCAAAAGCTCCTAATAGTAGTATCTAATATACCAGGGCTTTTACTTATAACGGAAAAGGCTTTTCACGGGAGAGGAACCATGAA
>NW_023595441.1:0-25000 GCF_014839805.1 Manduca sexta | reverse complement strand
AATATGCTAATTTTAATGTTTTAAAAACAAACAAATACAAGGTGTTCTTACAAAATACACTGAGCTATAATTTAACAATTAAAACAAACACAATTACACAAAAATGCAAATGGCGAGTAAGCAGTAATAACACATGGCCGACAGCGAATAAAGAATTCCAAGTATGAAGAATTGCAAATATTAAACACTTGAAGGCAAAATGTTGTAATTAAAGGGAGATGAGTTCATCTCGTGACCAAATTACGCAAAATTGTGAAACTGCCAGACGTGGATGGTCTTGAACCTAAAAACTATTCTCGGGCATCTGTCGAGACAACAACTTTAGAATACAGAAAAAAAATTATAGCTTTGTAAGACATGTAACTGCCAAGAACTTGTAGATTTCAGAAGGAGATTTACGATCTTTTGAATATAGTATTGTTATATTAGCACATAACAGTGTATCCACTATTCACTATCGTGATCAAATTTTTTATACTAAATTATGTTGAAAATAGACTTGATTTTTTTTTCTTTATAAATTGCTAATTTGCTATCCAAACTGTTCTTTGAACAATTTTTAAAATTTCTTACAACTGTCTGTCGAAATCGTAGATCAAGAAATTTAGATGTAGGAACGTAAACTTCTTTTTATATTATGTTCATTGTTAAAATAACTATCCAAACTGTTCTGTGGGTAATGTTTAAGAGTCCTTACAACTGTCTGTCGAAAACGTAGGTCAAGGAATTTAGGTATAAGAGTAAACTTGAGCCGTCAACAAAATGGAGAATCCCGATATCTGTTTTCAATCAAAATACCAACCGCACCTAAATTGCTCAACCAGAACGCTCGAAGCGTTCTGAACTCCGAACCCATTATCTCTTTGTAAACAAATACTTAAAGATCCTTACGAAGATATGAGGGGACGTTACCAATGTTAAAATTCAATCACACAGTCGATTTGGACAATTGTTTTCATTGTACAGGATTACGGTGAAATATAATGCGTGTAAAGTACTCATTAGTATATTAGGTAATTTTTTTATAAGCCCCTTATTAAATTGTATTGGGAAAGTATTCATTAGAATAACTCCTCGCATTTATTTTATTATTTGATACTTATAAAATATAACGTTTTTGTTTTAGAACCTAGGTTAAAGTCAAATAATTATTCTTAAATTTAGAAAAAATCGCACAAAACATCCGCAACCCGGACTTCGGATCTGACCGATAGCCGATAATGCTACTAATTAAAAACATGAATCATTGCATGATTAAATGTCATGTCGAACATTCCGTCCGGCCGCTATCTTGAAATATCTTCATCTATAAATTATAAATCGACGTTAAATAGTTTATTTTAATGCTCATGTTTGCACAGAAACTAAATTTTAAACAATATTATTTTAGTAAGTTATGCAAATGTGTTAAGATGCTTCTTATATTAAAAAGAGCAGGTTAATTTAAAAGTAACCTAGTTTATAATGGACTAAAGTCTGATTTAAGTAATCCTCAATTTGTTTCGTCTGGAAACGTAGACTTACAAATATAACTGTCAAGGAAGAGTGTAGTAAAATCGAAAATTCTATAATCAACGGCATTATAAAAAGTATATCGTAAAACCCACAACCATATAAGGCGATTGTTTATTATTTAAACCCAATTCAATACAAAATTTCAATGCAATAGAACAATTAATAAAGCAATTGTGTTGTGAACACGACCCTTGTGCAAGCCTCCGAACACTTCAACAGTAAATTGCTAAATTAGTTAAACAATATTTCGGTTCTGTATATTCTGAAGTATGCGTAACATGGTGTTTACTTTGAATTTTTAAAACTTGAATATCTTATATTGTTTTACTTCTTACTCTTACTAAGATTATAAATTTGGAAGTTCGCGTAAATGTTTGGATGTTTGTTAGAATTTAACGCAATAAGACCTGAACGGATTTGGATGAAATTTGGCATAAGGATAAACCATGTCCTGCATTAACACATAGGCTAGTTTTTATCCCATTAATTTGCTCCCGTGAAAATAATTACATTTTATAATTTGATTTCTTAGATACTTAGCGCTAGCGTTGTACAGATGGCGCTGTGAATCGCTACAGTAATTTAGGCACTTGTAGCGGGAAAAATATTTTACCCGATCGAAGCCACGAGCAACAACTAGTTTTAAATAAAATAGTATCTTAAAATATTTTAACCGTCATAATTTTTACTGTCAATTAAACTAGAATCGATTCAAGGATGTTTTGCACTCTTGAACATAATCCAAATCCGAAAAGTTCAACATCCATTTCCCAACTAAAATATATTCAGAATCAAACCCACTATCCCTTGTATCTACAATGACAGTGCTACAAACAATGTCAGTAATGTCAGCATTCAGAGCGACGTACAAATGTCACCGCTCACTGTTGACATTAAACTTAGCACGTGATTGGAACAGCCTGACACGGTGGTAATCTCCATTTTGAATCAGCAACACCAGCTTTGGTGACGACCTTGGAGATGGGCAGACAATGCAGCATCCATATCAGTGCGGATGAAAAGAATATATTACTTAATACAGCTAAGATTAAATCAAGAAAGCCATTATGTTGGTTAATACTGAGCAAAAGTTATTTTTTGCTGAAGAATGTAGTAAACTGTTGGCATGAGATATAAATGTCGAAAGGTGATTAGATAATGATAAACATCTTTAGAAATCTCAGGTTCTTACGGTTTCTAAAGATGTGTAATACTACCAAGATGAATTTCAAGATAAGAAACATCCTATTATAATCTCAATTATCAGGATATTGTCCAGTAGCTTCCATATATATTACGCAAATAATTTTATCATTAAACAATTTACATCTCAATCAATATATTTCACGAGTTTTAGATGCACTTTGTTTATGTCTGCACCACTCTAAGATCCACTGGTAGAAAATGCCTCTGGCATTAAGTCCCCTTATATACTTCTGTGTAAATAAATAAATCAAACCTCTATAGGTTAAAAAAAATACACGAGTAAAATCGTGAAGATCTCTCAAACATCACAATAATACCTTACAAACTGGCCCTGAAGCAATTATTATCAATGCTCTCACTGAAGTGTTCAAACCGCACGCTTTTTAATAAAGCTTTAACAGCTCCAATTTTGTTTGTTTTTGCTATTTCGTCCTATATTTATTTTCTACCGATCGACAATCATAATGTTAATAAGCTTCTGGTGTCTGTGTTAATTCAAGGCTAAACTGTGGTGCACCATATTGGGGTGAGAACGGGTAATAAGTTCCTGTAGGTAGATTCAAAATCTTACTAACTAGGGTGTTCATATGTTGCTGTGCGGCGCATTTTAGAAGTATTGTTAACACGTCTATTAGAGGCAATATAATTCTGGTGACTGTTGGGTCAAGCAACTACTCTCGCAACTTTATAAATTTGGAATATACTCATTAAGGGCTCTCGTAGAATAAATTTGCCGTACCTTAATAATAAAGATAAAATTAATGAATTACTATTGACATAATAATGGTGTACTATATTTTCGATCAATCTTAGGAACCTAACCTCCTTTATTTGCGAAACATTAATATCAACATAGAAATAAGTGGGATAACTCATAATTTGTGTATGAAACTTAATACGAAAAAACTTACACAAGAACGCAAAACTCAGCGGGATACGTAATTATGCAAAATTATTAAACATTAATATTAGCATAAATTAATATAGATATTACATCTCTTGGGTTTTCGATACAAACAAGTTATTAACGTAACAGCCTCGGGTATTGTGATTTTAATATTGATTATTCTAAATTCGTTCGTTATTTTTTTTATAGGACACACCCAAAACATAAAATATATTACCAACCTTTTGTATACAATCCCATTACAAGGCATATGCCTCCTCTACTTATAAGGTTTAAGATCTTAGTACTCCATGCTGGCTTAATACAGCTTGACAAACTTTTAAAGAATGTCTAAGTTGGATTTTGAACCTGCAGACGTTCGTCTCGGCAGGCCGTTCCACTCCCAACTAAGCTATCGCCAGTAATTAATTTATTGTAATGTTCTCCAACTCAATAACGAACTATAGTCCAATGCTTTCAGCATTTGCACGTAGATTTCATAAAGGTTTTTATCAAACAGAAATAAAATAAAAACATATTTCCCTAAGATAAGTTCGGAACTAGAATTTCACTATTTTTACATGATCAATTCTTTTATGATTTTTTTTTAATTATTCGTGAGATATTTTTATATCTATTGACATAAACCATAGATAGCTTTAATTTATTTAAAGTACTCATTAAATCCCGATAAAATAATCACAATCCAAAAACTAGCAGCTAATCAACAAAACAACTAATACTCATTGCAAAAATCTACGTATTCACTATGCTGTATTCTGAGGATGTACAAATTTTGTAAGACACAGAAAATTAAACCCTCAGAGATAAAAAACTAATACGTTTTCAAAATACCTGCATAATATAGTAGTATTTACGATGCTGTATTAAGGATGTGCAAATTTTGTAAGAATCAAAATTAAACCCTTAACAATGCGCATCCGATCATCGATTTGCAAATGATGTAACCCGGTCTGACCAACCCGTTGGACCGGTCTACGGTAGAGGGCCTGATGGGCCGTGACACGGTTGAGACAATTCGAAGATATGGTGACGCGAGGTGATCTTAAACATCTAAATTTAATTAACACTTGTTTCGTAAACCGATTTAAAGGTTTTATTGGATTCAGTTTGATCGTCAACTTAGTTACTATCAAAAAGGGCAATTCAATTATAATAATAAACTTTCATTATTGATATTACAGAAGATGTCCAATGATTCAAAAATATAGCGATATAGAAATATAGGTATAATATAAACGATATGTTTAATCTAAACAATTTCAGTAATAAATGTTATTAGATTTCAATTTTTTTTTTTATTTCGAATACTTTGTCAACTTACTTATAGATAGTTATAGATAAAGAAACATGTCTACTGATGCCAATATCGCGTGCGTGAACTATTTTAATATTAAACACAACAGCATTGACATTTAAAAATATGTTATAAAATAAATGTGATGTATAACATGAATGCATAGTATTTTTAAAACAAGCCTTTTAAATTATTTAATGATGAAATCATCTCAACCTTGACTCAGAATCACATCAACTATTTAATAATTAAATTAAGTCTTTGTGACAGTTTTTAAATTAATCTTAATGCCTTTTAATATATTATCTAAATCTTTGAATAAGTGTTCATCATTTCCTTGTGTAACTATAATTTAATTATAAAGCTAAGAAAATATTTCGTTTAAAGTCACAAGATTCCCACCTGTCTCGTACGTTACAAACTGTGCGTTGCATTTAAAAACTTGAGAAACAAAGCCTCCATTGTTCTTCGTAGATCTGTATTAATTAGTGCGATATACGCATTGGTATGCAATGATCAACATTAATTATTGTCTCATAATAATGTACAATGTTTAATGTTATTGCAGGCTAAGATGCGTTCACATTCTAGAAAACTGCATCTGTTAGAGAGGATGTTCGATTGCCTTGATCTTTTTGCAATGTCGATGCCTACGTTCGATATAAAGTATATTTAAATTTACGTAACTGCTGGTCATAATAGGACTTAACATCTCATGTCTCAGGATGGCGAGCAATAACAAACAATACTTTGTAATTCAAGTTGTTGGATGGTGTTTTTATTGTTTATTAATTATTAGCTATCGTATCGCTTACCATCAGGCGTACGGCCAGCTCATATTTTAATGCAAACAAGTTAATATTTTTGATGAATCTCCAAAGGTGAGGGCTATTTTGTGTATTCGCAATTTGTAACATAAAATCTTTTATGTGAAATGTAATGGTATGTTACATAACGTCATTCAATGTGTCAATAGCAAATGCTGTGATTATTCTCATTTACGAAATACTATACACAGCGATAATAAAGAAGCATCATGAAGTGTAATAACTATCTTCACAGTAGACCCGTGTCAATGCTAATGATGATTGCCTACTGACATGTTGAAACAGAACATTTAATTGGTACCATTGGAATTAGACACGGAAACCAGGGTTCACGCAAATGACCTCACGAACAGAGATGCAACCTTACAATCTACGTCTTCGTGATCTACTGTTTTATGTTTAAACAATATTAATGTGTTTTTTTATATTTTACCATTCACACATTAACATTAGGAAGTCGGTGTTCAATGCCGGATGAGTCGGACTGGTTTTTGTTTTAATTTTAAATGTTTACTTAGAATTACGTTTAGTTGTTGCATTAAGAACGTGTTTAATATTTTATTACAAAATTGTGTTAGGTATTATTGTTTTATTTATCGATTGTAGGTTATTATCTGTGAGTTTTAATTTGGTAAATCTCAATGAGGTATGTACACATAATTTTACCATTAAGCTATTATTTGTTACCATTAAGTCTATCTTATCCTTTTCCTTGCAATGCAAATAAACTTTTCATCAGTTCTTATTTAAATTAAAAATGGTAGAAACATTCACAATAGTTTAAAATATATTTATAACGTGATACTACCCTTTAATATAGAAGTATAAATCTCACAAAACTAATATATATTAATGGTTGTAATATATTGCAAATACTGGCGCAAAAGGGATGATCGTGAAAGGAAAAAACTTTACACCTTGTAATGAATCTGTAAATACAGTTTCGAAAGAAATCCTTGAAGTTGTAATATTTCAAAACGATGGAAGTTATAACAAAACTAATCGATATATAATTTAACACTTACGTTTGGGTCATGCGTTGAATTTTAAAGGGCATGTGTCAAACATAAAAACTAAATTGAAATTGTAGATTCCGTAGCATTTAAGTCTAATATTGTTTTTCATTTACTTCAACTATATGTATAAATATGCAATTTCGAAAAGGGCACATTTTAGAAAATGTAAAAAGTTTAGAAAATTAAATTTATTTTTGGTTTAGAATTTGGGTTCATTTAGAAATAAAAAATTACAGAAGTTATTATATATACATTTATCGATATAGATCTAGATATTGTATTTATGAGATGTGTGAGATTGTATATTCATTTAAATTAATGATTTGCCAAATAACATAACTCTTGCATTCCTTTACTTGAGTTACGACTTATGAGTACATCGTGGACTGCAGATAACTTAATGCTAACATAATATTAGTATTGATCCACTCATTCATATCCTAACATGTCCCACCCAAGTGATATCTTTCTAAACAAGAAGCAAATCATACATAAACAAACCAAAGATCTAAGACAAATCTAAAATCATATTGCAAATCTGATTTCTCTTTATAAACATCATTAAAGAACCATATCATTCATTATAAATTACTGAAGGCATGTATTTGGGCCAGTAAACACGCCATAACGATCGTAAAACTGAAAATTGATTTTTAACTGTCAATTGGATCTAAATTTTGACCGTTAAGTCGGTATATCGAAGCTATGACTTTACGATCGTTAACTTATGCCCTTGACTTCGTTGATTTCAATTTTAAAGGTCCGTTTATTACGATTAATCCCGATATAGCGTGACAGGTAAATGTCAGAGATTATCTAGATCTAAGTAATGCTGTGTGAACATCGCGTAAACGGAATATTATGATCGCTTGCCTCACATAACTAGGATCTAAGTTTAGACTTGAAGTCCGCTTTAATTATAATAAAGAAGCATTTGATACCACGCCTAGATTATACACAACATCCATTGATATTGATTTTATGTTTTAAACAAGACTGCTGTACTTATCACACTTGATTTTATTATTAATTTACTGTTACCAAGCAAACGAATTATAGATAACCAAATTAAGTTTTGTATTTGTTACTGGTATCCCAAGGTACAGGCCTAGCCAAGTTTGGGTATCCCTGGTAAATGTTAATTTTGTTTTGAATAATTTGCTAGTAATTTGTAACCATTGTAACCATTCAGTAAATTATTTAGCAAATCAGCAGATGTTTCGCTATTGAAGGACACTGCTGTGGCATACGTCCAATAATATGCAATGGCTGGTAAGGTCAGGGGGCCTCAGTGGCCAATTTAACACAAAAAAACAATGACAATCGTAAATAAACATAAAAGGGAAGCTGGTAGGAATCAGCTTGTATGGACGCTTCGCCATAGCCATCGCAGAAGCGCCGATGGCCTAGTTGGTTGTGGAACGGACTGCCGAGACGAATGTCCGCAGGTCCAAAACCCAATGACGCACACCTCTGAGTTTTTTTAAAAAAAATATGTGTGTATTCTTTGTGAATTATGGCTTGCTTTAACGATGAAGGAAAACATCGTGAGGAAACCTGCATACCTGAGAAATTCTCTATTAGGAATTTTCGAGGGTGTGTGAAGTCTACCAACCCGCACTAGGCCAGATTGGTGGACTAAGGCCTAATCCCTCTCAGTAGTAGAGAAGGCCCATGCCCAACAGTGGGACAATATAATACAGGGCTGATGTTATTGGATTTCAAACAATGCTGCAACGCACGGCAAACAAAACTCTCACTTTAGAATCCTAATTTATGTGACATTTAAACATTTGCATCATATTTCATAACTACGATCGTCTTCACTTGACACTATTGCGATGGTCAGCAGTCACTTACATTTTATCACTTATTTCGACTGATGTTGCAAACATTCGCTAATTCTAATCGTACATTTAATGTTTGTATATAATGTGCTATTTTTTTTTTCTCATTGGCGTCTGATGGTGAAATTTCTGAACATTTTTGTATTTATTGGTTTATAGTAATTGCGTAATGTTTTATGCACAGTAAATTGGGTATTGTAAATACTGTTATTAAAATAATGATTTATACTTAAAATATGCTGAATTTATCTATTTTTGACGAAAACATAATACGTTTAATTTATGCAAAAATATTTCAATCCTAAAAAATCAAGAACCGGATTTTAATTCAAACTGGTATAGCTGGAATAAAAACAAAATTGAATATAGAACACTGATAAAATAAAACCACAAAAAGTTTTTATATTGTTTATTTAATTCAAACAAATAAGAAATAAAACATAGTGCAAAATAACCTAGACGTCAATAAATTTACGTTTATTCTTTTTTCAAATTCTGCATACTTTAATAGAATTTATGATCTCCGGTGTTTTATTTATGAATTCCAAATTCAAATCGGTTTTATTTTGTTGCAGGTCCCCATGAAGCGGCTGTCATGCGTATAGCGACACTGATTGCACTCGTGCAGGTAAAATATTTCTTTTTATTTATGTTATACTTTTTAATGGAATTTCAGAACGTCTACTAATAGAATTCTTGAGATTAGACTGGACCTAAGCATTTTTTACTTTATTAATTGGGCCCTTTGATTTTAATATCGTGATGGCAACTTTGATAACGAATATATTTAATCATAAAAAAAAATATTGAGACATAGAATGTCCAATTTATTTTTTATTTTAACTGATAGTCTCTCTCAACTTATCTTCTTTTAATTAAGAGTTTTCATTAATCGCTTCAATGCCATTGTTAATAAAAAATCGCGAATCATACTAAATTTATGAACAGATTGCGGACCGTTGCCTCACAACCTTTAGGTAAGGTTAAATATTTGCTTAAGTAATTTCCACGTAATCACCAAACGTTGATGTAAGAAATTAATTTGACAATGTAATTTTCATAACAGCCACAAAATCGAAATTAAAGGTCATAGGGCTTCTATAATTACAAAATCGTTTTGTAACAGCCGCCATTAGCTTATAATAAACAACGCGATTACTCCTTTATGATACTATAAAATATTACGAAAAAACAAAAACATTATACACACAACATCACGCATTTATACCCGAAGGGGTATGCAAAGGCGCAACTAGGGCACCCACTTTTCGCCAAGTGTGTTCCGTCCCATGATGTGATAGGGGGCAAGCCTGTCGCCATATCGGGCACAAATTCCAGACTCCAGGCTGATACTGAGCAGAAAAACCCAAATACCACTTTGCCTGATACGGGCCTAGAACTCAGGAGCTTAGAACGCTGTCGTACCGCACATGCAGTACAACTACGCCACCGAGGCCCACAACAAGTAAATAACATTATAGCTATGATGACTCATGTTAGACATCGAAATGAAACTATTTTCCGAATTTTAATCCCAGTTTTTGATTTACCCCCGATGTTTCGAAAACTACAGCCTTCATGGTTAGACAGCGAATTGAGGTGTGAGGGTGTTGGTTGTCTGAAAAGTTGTAATTGTAAAATATAGGTAGATATTGTAAATTCGACTTTACTTTTATTAGTTTGAAACCCTGGGCTATTTTATCCCGAGAAAATAAATAAAACAATTTTTTCATCCCAAAAAACTGTACCTGAAGCCGAAAGCGCGAGCAAGTTAATAATGACAAGCATGTCATTCGCCTGATAGCAAGCACTGAGCATGCTCTTTACCAATAGCAACATCACCCAAAACTTTCAATAAGGAAGAAGCGCTCTCCTCTGCGATCAGCTATTCACCCCAAAGCATTAGATGCTATTTGTCATAAATCCTAGCAATTACACCTGAAGCTTTAGCCAATGTACCTTCCTAGAATCGTTAACGTTAACTTTATGTATGAGAATGACATAATATCTTAGCGATAGACTTATCGTTAGGTTATATTATTCCCATACATTTTATCTATTATCTACTTGTGTTAACGATTCTACATGCATTAACGATTGTTGGAAGTTATCTTGAGCGAAAAATCCCAATATATATATTTGTCCGACTCGGGAGTCAAACCCACGACCTCAGAGCGCTGTCGTAATAATAACGCTACCGAAGCATACCATTTTTTTTTTAATTATTGCGATAATAATTTCGTAAATTTACCATACACATATATTTAAGAAACCATACACATATGTACAACACCATAGATTTAAGATTTAAGAATATTAATCTTGTTTGTGTCTCTCTGTTTAACAATGGTTACAATAAAGAGTAATCGTATTTGTAAATTCGTTCAGTATACAAACAACTAATTAAACAACTTCTAAGTTCTAATAGTAGTAGCAAATTCGTAGCTCTTGTTAAGTTAATTTATTCATATTTTTAACAGACAATACGTTGATTAACATCTGTTGTATCAATTATGAAGTCCGGAAGATAATACTTTCCGTATCCGGGCACATCATTGCCACGTCAGATTGTTAACTTTGCATTCTTGTTTCGTAATGACGTTGAGTTTGGTGAGTTCAATTGTTTTGTTCATTTTTGATATTTCAATGGAGTATTTAGATTTAATTATGGAGCAAGTATGGCTATAGCTTGTTTTAATTATACGCCCTTAATGCTTCGTAATTCTGTATTTATTGTCATATAATAATATACTTGAACTTAGCAAAAAGTGATACTTAAAAATTTTCGGATAAAAATATAAAGGCTGTATATAGCACTTTAAAAGGTTCGAGCATCGATTACTAATTTAAAATGTTCGGATAAAAATATAAAGGGCTGTAGCACTTTAAAAGGGTCGTTTCAAAACGATTCTCACGACCAATACTAGTTTTTTTTTTATGAATTAATAGCTATATTGTCTTAATAATTACTTCAGATATATAGAATACTAGGTATCATACCTTCGCGTGCTAGATATTTCCTAGAATCTGTTTATTTTTCTGGGACAATAAACAGGTAACGGTCGTGGCATTACATTTATCAGTTTCTATGTTCACTTCTACTAATCAACTTTCGCATTAAACTTTTCGCTTGCTGTAGCTGTCGCTCGCTACAGCTGTTTCAGATGAGTTCAACACACTAACAGCCGCTGAGCTGAACCTCCAGCTGACCGGCGACAATGGCCTCTCTCCCTTCTACGAGAGTGCTGAAGAGGGGGTCACCTTCGTCAGGGGTTCCAGAGCTGCCGACTCTCCCCTGTCACCCGACATAGACGTTCAGTGTGACAGTAACTTTATTCAGGTTACTGTTGAATTCTCTGATGTCTACGATGGCATTATTTACAGTAAAGGATACCTGAATGACCCTAAGTGCAAGTAAGTATTCGTTATTATTGTCTAATCTATTTAAATGGATACTATTATAAGTTACCAAGTATTTAATGTACAACCTATTTTAAACATGCTCGGAGGACCAAATCTCTTTTTCCTTATACATTGTAACTTCTCAAAGGTCAGATAAACTTATCATTATTTTGATAGATATTAAGCGTATTAATAATATTCGTTAATCAGTTTGAAATTCTTTGATATATATCATAAGGCTTATGATTTTTTTTCTGAGTAATGTCTAATAACTGTAATATTTTAATTTGAAAATGGGAGCAAATTGTATTCTGTATCTCAGCAAAGAAAATTGCTCAAACTTTTCATGTAGGGGCTAGTTAGTAAATAAGCCTAATGTACTATTTATTTATGTAAAAAGTTTTAACCCATTTGCCATCGGAATTATTGGAGTGTTAGCCGGCTAACATGTCAAGCATTAAGTAGTTAATTATGATAAGTACCTATGCCAAATGCAATCAAATTTATTGCTTTTTAAAATTTCATTTTATTCTCTGATTACCTTAACTTTCAATAACTCATTACCTTTCAGATACGTGTCCCTAGGAGGCAGCCAGTCTCGGTACTCTTTCCGAGTGCCTCTGGACGGTTGCGGGTCGCGTCCTCTGTGCAACGCTTGCGGCACCATCGACAACGTGCTTGTCTTCCAGGCCGATGACTTCATCCAGGGCTCCGCTGACTTTGCCAGAAAGGTACTAACAAACGACATATTTTTTTTTATTGATTGCTTGTTGATAAGTACATTATATTTTCATTTAAAAAACAACATACCATGAACTATAATCTGGTTGACTAGTAGTTGCTCTACGTTATGGATATTTCTTAAGTTAAATAGAAGTACCTAATGCGTATTATAAAAATAAACGGTAAGTTGAATTTATTATAATTGGATCCAGTTATGCTAAAATCCAACGAACCTACAACTTATCCAAAAAAAAGTGATTAAGTAATAGTTACACGTAATTAATCCAAATGTGATGCTTTACTGTTCAGCGAAACATGCCAAGATCTATTAATATATGACACAAAGATTACGTACGAACCAATCCACATATTTTATTACATAGTTAAATCCAGCTGTAAGAAACAATGATGCACTAATGTTTAAAAATAGTTAATACATTTCTATATTGGGTCTAATTATTTTCGACCACTTTCTTTCATCCATCATTTGAGTCATTTGATTATTGACTTACGATCTGCCTGACACCTTCCTCATAATCGAAAGCAGGATCTTCTTCATTACTTCTTCTTGATCCTGCTAACGAGGCTGCCCATCATACCTGCTAACTCTTAATCATTCCAGGTGTCATGTGCCAGAACATCCCTGGAAGTTTCGGCCGGAGCAGGCGCCAGCAGCGGCGGTGGTCTGGTCATCAAACAAGAAGAGCACACGCTCAAACTCAAGCCGTTCATGGTTGATATGCTTGATGTTGTCGCAGTACAAGGCCCAGCTGGAGGTGTCGAGTGCTGGATGGATATCCAAAAGGGAATTTTCCCTAATGTAAGTTCCTAAGAAGATACGATATTCAATTGACGGCTACAATTGTCTATAAATAAAGTACTTCGAATTGCGTAGAGTATTCACTATAACTGTTTATAGCCATCCAACCCAGAACCCTAAATTTCTAAATGAGTCTTGTTTACAAGACATATTTATATGACACTACTAGTTTTTGCTCGCAGCTTCGCCCGCGAGAAGGAGTTATCCAGGTGCTCAAGTCCTCAAAATAATTTAGGAATAAAAAATCATTCAAAATTTCAGACGAGTCCACTCCAACAGTCCATCAAGATTGGCGAGTACCTGACGATCTTGGTATACCTAAAGGATGTCAGGAATCAGTACAACCTCAAAATACACGACTGTTGGGCATACGATAGCGACAACTATGACAGCCCTAAGACTAACAAAATCCAGCTTACTGACAAGCAAGGATGCCCCAAGTAAGATGAATTATTATTGAACGTGTTGATCTAACTGAACTAAGTATTAGATTTGGAAATGTACTTAATAGCTTACTTTTAGGGGGGCGAGCTATGTATCAAATAGCGGAACCTAGCTTCCCCTTCAACGGGATTCTTGCGAAAACACGCAGTATGAACAGATAGTGAAGATAATGTTAATTTGTACAATAATTGGCCAAAAAATGTGGCTTACTTTAATCTATCAATTGTTGTACAAGAATAATATTTACCTTCCTACTATGCGTAAATAAGTCCAAATTTTGTCCCTATTCACATCAAAGTATTTGATGGTTGTAGATACACTTATTTAGGTAGCTTCACCATTAAATTAGTTCTTTGCAAGACCAAAAAAGTAGTTTATTAAAGTCAGATCGATTAAAAACATTGATATTATTCGATTCATATGTCGTCTAAGATTATTTTTCATACGAGCCCGAAAAAATGATCCTACTGCAGCTGATGGTAAGTGGAATGGGATCCAATAGTATATCGACTGACGAGAGACGATTACCCCTCGGCAGTCGACACAACTATGTCGCGTGTTGGAACCGGATATACAAGCTGATCCCGGAACGCGACACACTTACGTGGACCACTATGGCATTGACACCGTGAGAACGGTGGTCGCTATCCGGGCGGATATAACACCCTACCAATAAATTATAGCTAAGATAAATGTTCTACCTTTCAGGAAAAAGAAGCTCATTGACTTGTGGCAGAAGACGACCAATACCGGCCGTAGTGGCGCGACACTGATTGCTTACAGTAAAGTGAGCGCTTTCAGATTCCCCGAGACTGATCAAGTGTACCTGACTTGTAATGTTGAGGTAAGTTATATACATAATAGTTATTATAGTTTATTTGCAGTAAGATTAAACTTAAATAAATATCACAAAAATTATTAGGGGTTTCCAAGCTAGACGGGACCTGTATATTGAGATACCAACATTAGCCAACTTCTTGGGAAACCAATCGATATAAATATATGAAACCATATTTGCAATTAAAGACAAATTATATTTGCAATTGAATGAAAATACTGATATTAAAATATGATAAATCATTTGAATAAGAAAAGCAATTTATGGATAGTAAATTAATTACTATTGTATAATCAGCCCATATAGCGGCGATAGCTTAGTTGGTTATTGAACGGACTGCCGAGACGAATGTACGCAGATTCAAAACCCAAGAGCACACACCTCTGACACTTCTTAAAATTATGTGTGTATTTATGAATTATCACTGCTTTAATGGTGAAAAAAAAACGTCGTGGGGAAACATGCATACCTGAGATATTCTCTATAGGTATTTTGAGGGTGTGTGAAGTATTCCAAACCGCACAAGGCCAACATGATGGACGAAGGCCAAATCCCTCTCAGTAGTAAAGAGAGGCCCATGCCCAGCAGTGGGACAGTATATAATATAGGGCTGATAATATTATCATTATTATTAATCAGCTAATGATATCCCGATCCATCATATAACAAAATATTTGAATTGCTACGATTGTTATTAAAAACATTTAGGACCCTCCATGATCGCCGTACATTGTTATGTTACTAGCAATACTAAAGAAATAATGACTTTACTCCTCAGCTTTGCACGAGCAGCTGCGACGCCAGCTGTGGTGGAACGATCACTGAAGTCTCAACGACGATAAGACCACAGCAATGCTACCCGGGCTCCAGAGACCCCCAATGCCAAGTCACAGCTCCGCCTCAAATCAAGTGTTACCCCGGTTCTCCGGACCCTAGGTGCCCTCAGCCATCAACGCCATCGGAGCCTAGATGTTACCCCGGAAGTAACGATCCACGGTGTCCAAGACCAACGCCGCCATCTTGTTATCCCGGCAGCACGGACCCTCGTTGTCCACGACCATCGACGACTGCTCCGCCAACGTACCTACCACCGTCGACAACTGTTGGGCCCAGGTGCTATCCCGGAAGCAATGATCCCAGATGCCCCAAGTTTACTACGCCCGATCGACCAAGATGTTTCCCAGGCAACCTTGACCCCAGGTGTCCAAAACCGACTACGCCAGCACCTCCTAACTGCTTCCCTGGTAGTACTGACCCTAGGTGCCCTAAACCTACAACACCTGAGCCTCCCAGATGCTTCCCAGGCAGTGAAGACCCGCGGTGCCCGAAACCTACCACCGTCGCCCCTCCTAACTGCTTTCCTGGAAGTACCGATCCTCGTTGTCCAAAACCAACATCACCAGCTTCCCCCAGATGCTATCCAGGTAGTACTGATCCTAGATGTCCAAAACCGTCAACACCTGCACCTCCTAACTGCTTCCCTGGATCTACCGATCCCCGTTGCCCGAAGGCAACAACGCCTGCTCCACCTAGGTGTTTCCCAGGTAGTTCGGACCCCCGTTGTCCTCAACCCACAACACCATCGAAGCCTGTCTGTTACCCGGGTTCACCAGATCCAAGTTGTCCCCAGCCAACTCGCCCTTCGACTGTGTCCCCACCAACTTACTTACCCCCATCAACTCTTGAACCTAAATGCTATCCCGGTTCGACAGACTCTAGATGCCCTCGACCGACAACTCCTGAACCTCCTAGATGTTATCCTGGAAGTACAGATCCTAGATGCCCACAACCAACTACTCCTGCCCCTCCAAACTGCTTCCCAGGCAGCAACGACCCGCGTTGTCCCAAACCCACTACGCCTGCTCCACCGAGATGCTTCCCTGGGAGCGACGACCCGCGTTGTCCCAAACCCACTACGCCTGCTCCGCCTAAATGCTACCCTGGCAGCGACGACCCTCGTTGTCCCAAACCAACAACACCTGCTCCGCCTAGATGCTTCCCTGGCAGCGACGACCCGCGTTGTCCGAAACCAACGACACCTGCTCCACCTAGGTGCTTCCCTGGCAGCGACGACCCTCGTTGTCCCAAACCAACAACATCTGCTCCACCTAGGTGCTTCCCTGGCAGCGACGACCCGCGTTGTCCCAAACCCACTACGCCTGCTCCGCCTAGATGCTTCCCTGGCAGCGACGACCCGCGTTGTCCCAAACCAACAACACCTGCTCCACCTAGGTGCTTCCCTGGCAGCGACGACCCGCGTTGTCCCAAACCAACAACACCTGCTCCACCTAGGTGCTTCCCTGGCAGCGACGACCCGCGTTGTCCCAAACCCACTACGCCTGCTCCGCCTAGATGCTTCCCTGGCAGCGACGATCCGCGTTGTCCCAAACCAACAACGCCTGCTCTGCCTAGATGCTTCCCTGGCAGCGACGACCCGCGTTGTCCCAAACCAACAACACCTGCTCCGTCTAGGTGCTACCCTGGCAGCGACGACCCTCGTTGTCCCAAACCAACAACACCTGCTCCGCCTAGGTGCTACCCTGGCAGCGACGACCCTCGTTGTCCCAAACCAACAACACCTGCTCCGCCTAGGTGCTTCCCTGGCAGTGACGACCCCCGTTGTCCCAAACCAACAACACCTGCTCCGCCTAGGTGCTACCCTGGCAGTGACGACCCCCGTTGTCCCAAACCAACAACACCTGCTCCGCCTAGGTGCTTCCCTGGCAGTGACGACCCCCGTTGTCCCAAACCAACAACACCTGCTCCGCCTAGGTGCTTCCCTGGCAGTGACGACCCCCGTTGTCCCAAACCAACAACACCTGCTCCGCCTAGGTGCTTCCCTGGCAGTGACGACCCCCGTTGTCCCAAACCAACAACACCTGCTCCGCCTAGGTGCTACCCAGGCAGCGATGACCCGCGTTGTCCCAAACCAACCACACCCGCACCACCTAACTGCTACCCTGGCAGCAAAGATCCACGTTGCCCAAAACCGACCACACCTGCTCCTCCAAGATGTTACCCAGGTAGTAGCGATCCTCGTTGTCCTAAACCTACAACACCTTCGAAGCCAGTTTGCTATCCTGGGTCACCTGACCCGAGATGTCCGCAGCCAACCCGTCCAAGTACTTTGACCCCGCCTACCTATTTGCCACCGTCGACTCCAGAATCTAAATGTTTCCCTGGTTCCGATGATCCACGATGCCCAAAACCAACAACGCCTGAACCACCAAAATGTTTCCCAGGAAGCAATGACCCTAGATGTCCTAAGCCTACTACACCGGCCCCGCCCAATTGTTACCCAGGCAGTACCGATCCTCGTTGCCCAAAGCCTACGACACCAGCTCCCCCCAGATGCTACCCTGGAAGCACTGATCCAAGATGTCCAAAGCCCACCACTCCTGAACCACCAAAATGTTTCCCAGGAAGCAATGACCCTAGATGTCCTAAGCCTACTACACCGGCCCCGCCCAATTGTTACCCAGGCAGTACCGATCCTCGTTGCCCAAAGCCTACGACACCAGCTCCCCCCCAGATGCTATCCTGGAAGCACTGATCCAAGATGTCCAAAGCCCACCACTCCTGAACCACCAAAATGTTTCCCAGGAAGCAATGACCCTAGATGTCCTAAGCCTACTACACCGGCCCCGCCCAATTGTTACCCAGGCAGTACCGATCGTCGTTGCCCAAAGCCTACGACACCAGCTCCCCCCAGATGCTACCCAGGAAGCTCCGATCCTCGTTGTCCACAGCCTACAACACCTGCGAAACCGGTGTGCTACCCTGGATCACCTGATCCCAGATGTCCACAACCATCTCGTCCAACAACATTAACTCCACCCACATACCTACCGCCATCCACAGTTGGACCTAAATGCTTCCCAGGATCAACTGATTCTCGTTGTCCTCAGCCCACGACTCCAGCACAACCTAACTGCTATCCGGGATCAAAGGATCCTCGTTGCCCGCAACCAACTTCACCTGCTCCTCCCAACTGCTTCCCCGGTTCTACCGATCCACGTTGCCCCAAACCGACAACACCTGCACCTCCTAATTGTTTCCCAGGATCTAGCGATCCACGTTGTCCAAAACCGACCACGCCGGCTCCGCCTAGATGCGACCCTGGAAACAATGACCCGCGTTGCCCAAAACCAACTACTCCCGCTCCACCTAAATGTTACCCGGGCAGTACTGACCTGCGTTGTCCAAAGCCCAGTACTCCGGCTCCCCCAAATTGTTTCCCAGGATCCTCAGATCCACGCTGTCCGAAACCAACTACACCCGCCCCACCTAGATGTTATCCTGGTAGTACAGACCCACGCTGTCCAAAACCAACCACTCCCGCGCCACCTAACTGCTTCCCAGGATCTAGCGATCCACGTTGCCCGAAACCCACAACACCCGCGCCTCCTAGATGTTATCCTGGAAATACTGACCCGAGATGCCCACAACCTACAACTCCAGCACCGCCACGATGCTACCCTGGTAGCACAGATCCTCGTTGTCCTCAGCCTACAACACCTGCCAAGCCAGTGTGCTATCCTGGATCACCGGATCCAAGATGTCCACAACCATCTCGCCCAACAACCTTAACCCCACCCACGTATCTGCCACCAGAAGGACCTAAATGCTTCCCTGGATCAACTGATTCACGTTGTCCTCAACCAACGACTCCAGCTCAGCCGAACTGCTATCCAGGGTCTAAGGATCCACGTTGTCCGCAGCCAACAACACCAGCGCCACCAAACTGCTTCCCTGGTTCTTCTGACCCTCGCTGTCCTAAACCTACAACGCCTGCTCCACCAAGATGTTATCCTGGCAGTACTGACCCAAGGTGCCCAAAACCCACCACACCAGCCCCACCTAGATGCTACCCAGGCAGCACCGACTCGCGATGTCCTCAACCATCCACCCCCGAACCTCCTAGGTGCTTCCCTGGGTCTACTGACCAACGTTGTCCCAAGCCAACAACACCAGCTGCGCCTAGATGTTACCCTGGAAGCAACGATCCTCGGTGTCCAAAACCAACTACTCCCGCCCCGCCAAACTGCTTCCCTGGATCTATTGACCCACGTTGTCCTAAACCGACAACACCAGCTCCGCCTAAATGCTTCCCAGGATCAAACGATCCACGTTGTCCAAAACCCACTACACCAGAAGTGCCAAAATGTTTCCTTGGCAGTACTGATGCTAGATGCCCCAGGCCCACAACACCTGCCCCTCCTAATTGCTTCCCAGGCAGCACCGACCCTCGCTGTCCAAAACCTACAACTCCAGCACCTCCAAGATGTTACCCCGGTAGCACGGATCCTCGTTGTCCTCAGCCCACAACACCTGCCCCTCCTAATTGCTTCCCAGGCAGCACCGACCCTCGCTGTCCAAAACCTACAACTCCAGCACCTCCTAGATGCTACCCCGGTAGCACGGATCCTCGTTGTCCTCAGCCCACTACACCTGGCAAGCCAGTGTGCTACCCTGGATCACCAGATCCCCGATGTCCACAACCGTCTCGCCCAACAACACTAACCCCACCTACATACCTACCGCCATCCACAGAAGGACCTAAATGCTTCCCTGGTTCTAGTGACTCTCGTTGCCCTCAGCCGACGACGCCTGCTCCGCCTAAGTGTTATCCAGGCAGTTCTGACCCTCGTTGTCCTAAACCGACTACACCTGCTCCACCGAACTGCTTCCCAGGATCTACGGATCCACGTTGCCCCAAACCAACTACACCTTCACCTCCTAGATGTTATCCCGGCAGCACCGACCCGCGTTGTCCTAAACCGACCACTCCCGCTCCACCTAGGTGTTTCCCTGGCAGCGAAGATCCGCGTTGCCCTAAGCCCACAACGCCTGCTCCGCCTAGATGCTTCCCTGGCAGCGACGACCCGCGTTGTCCCAAACCGACTACTCCTGCTCCACCTAGGTGCTTCCCAGGCAGCGACGACCCGCGTTGTCCAAAACCAACAACACCTGCTCCGCCTAGGTGTTTCCCTGGTAGCAATGACCCTCGTTGCCCAAAACCAACAACACCGGCTCCTCCAAGATGCTATCCCGGTAGCACAGACCCACGCTGCCCGAAGCCTACGACACCTGCACCTCCAAGATGCTACCCCGGTAACACGGATCCTCGTTGTCCTCAGCCCACTACACCTGCCAAGCCAGTGTGCTACCCTGGATCACCAGATCCCAGATGTCCACAACCGACTCGCCCAACAACACTAACTCCACCTACTTATCTGCCACCTGAAGGACCCAAATGCTTCCCAGGATCAGTTGACTCTCGTTGTCCACAACCAACGACGCCAGCTCAGCCTAACTGTTATCCTGGATCAAAGGACCCTCGTTGTCCGCAGCCAACACCTGCGCCACCAAAATGCTACCCGGGATCCACTGATCCTCGTTGCCCTAAGCCTACTACACCTGCTCCGCCGAGATGTTATCCAGGAAGCACTGATCCCAGATGCCCAAAACCCACAACACCAGCACCTCCAAATTGCTTCCCGGGATCGACTGATGCTCGCTGTCCTAAGCCATCTACCCCTGCCCAACCAAGATGTTACCCAGGCAGCACGGACCCTAGATGTCCAAAACCCACTACACCTGCACCTCCTAGATGTTATCCCGGCAGCACCGACCCGCGTTGTCCTAAGCCTACAACGCCTGCTCCGCCTAGATGCTTCCCTGGCAGCGACGACCCGCGTTGTCCCAAACCCACTACGCCTGCTCCACCAAGGTGCTTCCCAGGCAGCGACGACCCGCGTTGTCCCAAACCAACTACTCCTGCTCCGCCTAGATGCTTCCCTGGCAGCGATGATCCTCGTTGCCCAAAACCAACAACACCTGCTCCACCAAACTGCTTCCCAGGATCTACGGACTCACGTTGCCCAAAACCAACTACACCTGCACCTCCTAGATGTTATCCCGGCAGCACAGACCCGCGCTGTCCTAAACCAACAACTCCTCCTCCGCCTAGATGCTTCCCTGGCAGCGACGACCCGCGTTGTCCCAAACCAACAACACCTGCTCCACCTAGGTGCTTCCCAGGCAGCGATGATCCTCGTTGCCCAAAACCAACAACACCTGCTCCACCAAACTGCTTCCCAGGATCTACTGACTCACGTTGCCCAAAACCAACTACACCTGCACCTCCTAGATGTTATCCCGGCAGCACAGACCCGCGCTGTCCTAAACCAACAACTCCTGCTCCTCCCAACTGCTTCCCCGGATCAACTGATCCACGTTGTCCGAAACCCACAACCCCTGTACCTCCCAGATGTTATCCGGGCAGCACAGACCCACGTTGTCCCAAACCGACAACGCCCGCTCAACCAGTGTGCTATCCTGGATCACCAGATCCCCGATGTCCACAACCGTCTCGTCCAACTACACTAACTCCACCTACTTATCTGCCACCTGAGGGACCCAAATGCTTCCCAGGTTCCACTGACTCTCGTTGTCCTCAACCATCGACACCAGCTCAGCCTAACTGCTACCCAGGATCAAAGGATCCTCGTTGCCCGCAGCCCACAACACCTGCTTTGCCAAGGTGCTTCCCTGGCAGCAATGATCCTAGATGTCCTAAACCCACGACACCTGAGCCACCAAAATGCTTCCCAGGCAGCAGTGACCCAAGATGCCCTAAACCCACGACACCTGAGCCTCCAAGGTGCTTCCCAGGTAGCAGTGATCCTAGATGTCCCAAGCCTACAACACCTGAGCCACCACGATGCTTCCCAGGCAGCAGTGACCCTAGATGTCCTAAACCTACGACACCTGAGCAACCAAAGTGCTTCCCAGGCAGCAGTGACTCTAGATGTCCTAAACCCACGACACCTGAGCCACCAAAATGCTTCCCAGGCAGCAGTGACCCTAGATGTCCTAAACCCACGACACCTGAGCCACCAAAATGCTTCCCAGGCAGCAGTGACCCTAGATGTCCTAAACCTACGACACCTGAGCAACCAAAGTGCTTCCCAGGCAGCAGTGACCCTAGATGTCCTAAACCCACGACACCTGAGCCACCAAAATGCTTCCCAGGCAGCAGTGACCCCAGATGTCCCAAGCCCACTACACCTGAGGCACCTAGATGTTACCCAGGTAGCAGTGACCCCAGATGTCCTAAACCTTCTACACCCATACCGCCACGATGCTTCCCTGGCAATAATGATCCTCGTTGTCCTCAGCCCTCATCTCCTAAACCTATTTGTTACCCCGGTTCACCCGATCCAAAATGTCCACAACCAACTCGTCCATCTACACTGACACCACCCACTTATTTACCACCCACTACACCTGAGGCGCCTAGATGTTATCCAGGCAGCAGTGACCCCAGATGTCCCAAGCCCACCACACCTGAGGCACCAAGATGTTATCCAGGCAGCAGTGACCCCAGATGTCCCAAGCCCACTACTCCTGAACCGCCAAGGTGCTTCCCAGGCAGCAGTGACCCCAGATGTCCCAAGCCCACCACACCTGAGGCACCAAGATGTTACCCAGGCAGCAATGACCCCAGATGTCCCAAGCCCACCACACCTGAGGCACCAAGATGTTATCCAGGCAGCAGTGACCCCAGATGTCCCAAGCCCACCACACCTGAGGCACCAATATGTTATCCAGGCAGCAGTGACCCCAGATGTCCCAAGCCCACTACTCCTGAACCGCCAAGGTGCTTCCCAGGCAGCAGTGACCCCAGATGTCCCAAGTCCACCACACCTGAGGCACCTAGATGTTATCCAGGCAGCAGTGACCCAAGATGTCCCAAGCCCACTACTCCTGAACCGCCAAGGTGCTTCCCGGGCAGCAATGACCCTAGATGTCCCAAGCCCACCACACCTGAGGCACCAAGATGTTATCCAGGCAGCAATGACCCCAGATGTCCCAAGCCCACCACACCTGAGGCACCTAGATGTTATCCAGGCAGCAGTGACCCCAGATGTCCCAAGCCCACCACACCTGAGGCACCAAGATGTTATCCAGGCAGCAGTGACCCCAGATGTCCCAAGCCCACCACACCTGAGGCACCTAGATGTTACCCAGGCAGCAGTGACCCCAGATGTCCCAAGCCCACCACACCTGAGGCACCAAGATGTTATCCAGGCAGCAGTGACCCCAGATGTCCCAAGCCCACCACACCTGAGGCACCTAGATGTTATCCAGGCAGCAGTGACCCAAGATGTCCCAAGCCCACTACTCCTGAACCGCCAAGGTGCTTCCCGGGCAGCAATGACCCTAGATGTCCCAAGCCCACCACACCTGAGGCACCAAGATGTTACCCAGGCAGCAGTGACCCCAGATGTCCCAAGCCCACCACACCTGAGGCACCTAGATGTTACCCAGGCAGCAGTGACCCCAGATGTCCCAAGCCCACCACACCTGAGGCACCTAGATGTTACCCAGGCAGCAGTGATCCCAGATGTCCCCAGCCGTCACCATCACCAACGCCAAGCTCCTGTTACCCGGGGTCCAAGGATCCTAAATGCCCACAGCCGTTCGCACCAAGCAGCACGAACCCTCCAGCGACATACCTTCCACCATTCCCAGCAGAAAATGATGTGAAATCGTCTAAGAACAATCGAAATGATTTCTATGACGACTCCCTACCTGAAGTTGGTGAGTAAATTTTATTGTATTCATTTTCTACACGTGTGTACGGTAAGGTCGTATTAAATTCTCGGGTTCGATAAAAATTACTTTGGGATTTTTAGCATGATCCTAGTATTTGAAATTGTGTGTAATGGCCCTCGCTATTATTACGTGGCATCTAACTAGCAAAAAGCGCACGTGATACATTTATACTGGTAATAATTCAACGAAACCATGCAATTGACATTGATTATATACATTATAATTTTTAATAAATTTCTCCTATGTAATTGTTATTTTTTCAGTATCGCTTCATGACACAATCTTATAGCCAATATAATAATTTGGTACAAAAGACATGTCCAAAAACGTTATTTTTTTCATCTAAAATGATTCAAACAATAACTTCAAGATCCACATCTTTGCCACTATATTATAAGTTTGAGGTTGGAATTTGTTCGAAATAAACAACCAGCGCCGGTACAAAAGGGTGATGTCCTTTAAATCAATAGTTTATAATAGATATGTTAAAACAGTATCTACAATAAAAGTATTGCTATACTTAAAAAGAGACAC
>NW_023595440.1:704139-729152 GCF_014839805.1 Manduca sexta | reverse complement strand
TACAAAATGGTGACCTATTTGTATTTCAATCTTAAGTTGATAGACATAAGGATGATAGTTATGTTACAATATCAGCAATTGCCAATCTCTCAATCGTTTTGTCACTTAACAGTAAATTTACTTAACCATTAAGTGCGCCTTTATATATTTATGTATAGCATTTGTGTAAATAAATATATAGATGATTTAATGAGCAGAATAGGCGGTAAAAATTACCAATTCTCCTTATCGAATCATTCACTCACTATCTCAATCATTCACTTCGACACTCCCGTACTCGTTCAAGCAAGCACTCACTTTTTCCCTTATTCAATTACTTCCTGCTTCACTGTTATCAATTGTTTTGGATACAATTTTTTCTGACTTACTCCTTTCTTTCTGTCGCTTTTCCACAGAGCTACTCTTATTGATTTCAATAATCGTTCATTTACTCACTCATTCGCTCCCTCACTATTTTAGCTCACTAACTTTATCAACTTTTCTATCTTTCTCCTTTCTATCTTTTCACAGAGCTACTCTTATTGATTTCAATAATCGTTCATTTACTCACTCATTCGCTCCCTCACTAACTTTATCAACATCACTTATTTTCGCAACTCACTAAAACCCTTTCAGTAGAGGCCCGTGGCCAGTAGTGGTCAGTGTGTAATGTGAGTGCGGTGTTGTGGTGTTGTTGCAGAGCTGGTGCGCGGAGGCGGCGGAGCGGCTCGCGCTGGAGGTGTGCGCGCACGCAGACCTGCGCGAGGCACTCGTCAGCGCCGCTAATGATGGTGAGAGATCTAGATTGATTGAATAATGTAAATATTTAGTGTGTGATACGTTAGTACGAGAATGAGTAAGATCGAGTGTGTGTGCTGGATTGAATTATTTGTTTATTTTATAAATTTTATAATCACTACATAGTATAAAACAAAGTCGCTTTCTCTGTCCCTATGTGTGCTTAAATCTTTAAAAATACGCAATGGATTTCGATGCGGTTTTTTAATAGATAGAGTGCTTCAAGAGGAAGGTTTATATGTATAATAATAACATCCATTAAATAGTCAGCATTGCACCCGTGCGAAGCCGGGGCGGGTCGCTAGTGTAAGAATAATTCAAAAGGAATATTGTTGAAAGAACTAGAAAATGATTTATCATGATATCTATTGCATGGTGTCTACTACATTCGTTTCATGTTGTTGAGGTTGAGTTGAAGTCAAAGACGATCACTTAGCAATCTCTTTATTTGAGTTCACAAAAGCTGATCGTCCAAAATAATTTAAATGTATGTAATGTTGATTGCACGACTGCGTTAGGTGAATTGATACGCATAAATTGATATAATGAAAATGACGTAGTAACGTGAAATGGTGACTCGCCCGTGCAACTACAGATACACGGCGAGGTACCTTACATCTATATCGAGTTAATTTCAATTGCTAAGCGAACGACTTGGGTGATGTAACTAACTTGAAGTTGGCCGTGTCTGAGCGGACGTAAGTTTTGCTACAATCACTGTGTTATAATTCACTATGAGTGTTTAATTAGTGAGCGAGTGAGCATGTGTATGCCAGAATCACTTGAACGATATTGAACAGAATTCACATTGCTGCACATGCACATGCACATTATTATGCTATGAATGGGTTTTTTTGTATCTCATCGTATCGATGTGTTGTGCTGGATGTGCGATGAATTTGATGAGTTAGTTAATGAGCTAGTGAGCTCGAGAGTGAGTGTATGAGTTAACTAGTGAGTTCGTGAGTGAGTGAATGAGTTAGCTAGTGAGCTCGTGAGTGAGTGTATGAGTTTGTTAGTGAGCCCGTGAGTGAGTGAATGAGTTAGCTAGCTGAGCTAGGGAGTAAGTTTGTTAGTGAGCCCGTGAGTGAGTGAATGAGTTAGCTAGTGAGCTCGGGAGTAAGTTTGTTAGTGAGCCCGTGAGTGAGTGAATGAGTTAGCTAGTGAGCTCGGGAGTAAGTTTGTTAGTGAGCTCGTGAGTGAGTGTATGAGTTAGCTAGTGAGCTCGGGAGTTAGTTTGTTAGTGAGCCCGTGAGTGAGTGAATGAGTTAGCTAGTGAGCTCGGGAGTAAGTTTGTTAGTGAGCTCGTGAGTGAGTGTATGAGTTAGCTAGTGAGCTCGGGAGTTAACAAGCGAGGTGGTGAGTGCGCGAGCCTGTAGTGACGGCGGTCGTTGTGTGTCAGGGTGCGCGCTGTCGGCGCAGGTGTGCGCGCTGCGGGCGCGGTGCCGCCGCCTGCGCGCCGACCGCGCCGTGCTCGCCTGCGCGCTCGACCGCGCCGTGGACACCGCGCACAGGTACTGTGCACACTGAGATATTACGTGTCGATTTGTTATGAGGCTATTTTTATAAGAAATTTTAATAAAAAGATGAACTTAGACACTGTAAAATTACTTAAAAGTTATTTTTAATTTTAAATAAAATAACTTATGATATAAAAATGTGTAAAATTATACAAAATTATGTGGGTTGTGTTTTTGCATTCTTTTAGATGAAAATTACTTTATACGTGAACAATGTACATTCACAAGTGACCATTTATCGTCTCCATAAATAAAAATAATATAGCAATATTTGAAAAGCCATTCCTCTAAGCCCTGTTGATTATGATACAAAATCAATATTCCCAAACCGGAATGAATAAGGTTTATTATCCCGTGTGGCAGGCTGTCGACGTGTTGCGCGGCGCACGAGGCGTCGTCGGTGTCGCTGTGTCTCGCGCTGCGCGCCGCCGACCGCGCGCTCGAGGCGTACGACGTGCTGCTCGCGCTCGCCGAGACCGACCAGCGACACGCGCAGGTACCGGGGGCACGTGCTGGTACTTGCTGACGGGAAAGAGAAACATGTTTTTTTAAATTTGTAGGTCTCCGAATTTTTGTTGACATTTTCCATACATTGCTGGTTTAATTTTTTCTATTCATACTGTTTTTTGGTCGCCCGTGTCACTATTTCTCTATGTTTTACATGTTAATTTTTGTTTTCTGTTATTCCAGCGTGCGTCGGCGGAGCTAGTGGCGCGGCAGTTGCTGGCGCGGCTGGACGCGGAGCAGGTCGCGACCATCGGTGAACCACTCCTGTCTCCGGGACCCTGGCTCCAACACGACACTCAGTATGTATACAGGAAGCTATAGTATTACAAAACAAAAAACTTGTTTTTGTAATTTACTTTTGTATTTAATTATGGACAGTGTTTGCTGTTTAAAAGTAATTGATTTATTATTAATGAACGATGTATGTTCCAGTATTACGCAACGCAATTTTTGAAGGTTTTTGACCCCTCACCTCCCTATGTAACGCGCTGTTAAACTTTTTCCTGAACGCCCCCGGCCCCCCCTCAGAAAGTAATGTAATTCTAAAATTATATATTTTTTTCGCCATGTACCGGAAATTCCCTAAAATACCTTTGTTATTGTTTTAATATAAAAAAAACAATGTTACTGAACGAAGGGTATACAAAGCCAACGAAATTAAAACTTCAATTTCGGAACGTCTAAGACAATTAAATAAAAAAATATTCACAAATACTTATAGTTTCTAATTCTTGTAAACCATAGCGCGATCTATATTTGAACTAGCGCCATCTATTGGCGGAAAGAAAATTAAATTTTAATTTATTTTATAATCAATTTGAACAGTTACATAACGCTTTATATAAAAATCCCCTCCCGCCCCTACAACGCATCGTAACTTTATACATGACCCCCTCTCCAAATAGTGTTACGTAATACTTGACCGGCCCGTAACACAGCCGTGTGTGTCAGGGCGGGCGGCGCGGAGGGCGCGGAGGGCGCGCGGTGGAGCGCGGAGAGCGAGAACGCGGCTGCGCGCGCACGCGGCGCGGCTGAAGGCGGACACGGTGGCGCTGCGCGACACGCAGCCGCCGCCGCATCTCTTCACGTACCACGGTGACGCACTTGTTATCTAACCTCGCTTACGTTTCATTTAACTCAAACTAATTTCATTCATATCGAATGCCGATCTCTGTTGAGATTAGCCGCCGTGGCCGAAATTAGCATATTAAATCATAGTGATAAAAGGACGTCTACCATAAGTTCTCGTATAAAAACTTTTTAGTTTTCTGATAAGAAAAACCTTTTTCTTAGACAAAAACTATTGTTTTTAAGTTTTCTTAGAAAAAATTTTTTAAAAAAATAATGTCAAAATAAAACAAATAATACTAGGATTTCTGTGTGCTAAATATACGAGCTAATTAATAAAAAAAAGCATATCGCTATGTCTGTTTGTAGACGGGTCCGAGGAGCCGCTGCCGGAGCCGACGGGCGCGTTCAGTATGGCCGCCATGGAGGACGCCGTCGACATGCAGGTAACCAACTCATACACACGTCACGTTTCCTACTTATATATAAAAAAGTTTTTCTGAAGGCGCTTATCTCAAAAAAAAAAGAAAAAAAAAATTTTTTTTTTTCATAGCAATTTATCTCACTCCTGCGTGCTAAAAAATATAAAACGGGAGTTTTATCCCGGAAAAACCTTATTAACATGGGCAGGGACGCAGGCAAAAAGCCAGACAAATCGTCAAAATTATTGCGCACACATTTATTCTGTTAAAGTCGTTGCCATTAGGACAGAAACACACGCACGGTTTTATGTCCAATAAAAAATGTCTAAGCGACTTTATTTAAATAATAATTATTTTTTATATACGATGTCGGTTAGAACAAGCCTATTTTTAGTTACTGATAGTGTTTAAATCTAAGTATATTATGTAAGTAGGTATGCAATGAACACACTTGTAGCATCGTCGTCAGTGGCGAAGGGTTCATACAACCAGATTCCTGCTGGCTTCCTTTCCTAATTCATATATCTAATTATCATTAGAACGATTTAGTTACCGTATTTATAGATATGAGTATTGGTGGTAGGTCTCTCATATGTGAGAATCCGCCTGGGTAGATACCGCCGCCATGTCTATTTCTGTGAAGCAGTGTGTAGTCACTGTTGTGTTCCGGTTTGAACATTGTAGTCTCAGGAAGGCGAGGGCAGTGGAATACCAAATATTTTGTAATTCAAGGTGTTGGTGTTTCTACTGTTTATGGGCGGTCGTATCGCTTAAAATCAGGCGAACGGTATGCTCGTCTCATCGTTCAAAGCAATAAGAAAAAGCGTATGTTGGGTAGGATTCCCTTTTGAAAAATTTCACACTTCGCTACTGACTGCTGTAGAAGTAAAAGTAAAATTTGTATTGAAATGTTTTGTTTAGTTTGTTGGATAAGGTGCTAATGTGAGTCGGTGTGGTGTCGGCAGGAGGCGCTGTGCTCGCTGGAGGCGCTGGCGCAGACTCGCGCGCTGCACGCCGCCGCACAGGTATGCGCACGCGCACACACACGCACCATACCCTTTCATTACCATGACATACTCCTGCTATACATTACTGTCGAATTATTTAGCATTAGCATTAATTGTTAGCATGCTAAACATCATTTAGCATTTAATACATTAAATACAGTTGCTAAATTTCGTGAAGTGCTAATCATTATTATCTAAGGACGGAGCATTGTTGTCATAACAAGTCTGTTTCTCAGGTTTTTTATGTGACAGGCAACTAGATTCAAGTTGTATCTCAATATTAGCTAATCACAACGGCCCTATGTCTACGCACTGCGAAGGCTGCCATGCCGTCAGCTCTGAGAAACAGACTTGTTATCACAGCTCCGTCCTTAGATAAATAACGTCTATGAATACGGGCGTAACTTTTTGCCTGCAATTAATGTTCTGTGTTTTGATAAAGATGACGATTTGTCATATGACGTCACAAAACTTATGACTCCTAGGCCCCTTGTCGCTTGTTACATTTAGTTGACTCTCCGCTCCTTTTAAAGTGTGACGTTATTTTTTTTAAAACTGTGATGCCCGTACGACTTTGTAAACCACTCCGTTATTCAATTTTAAGCAAGTTTTGTTTTTTTTTTTTTCATTTTATTTTCGTTTTATTTTATTCCTTTTAATATATAAGTTATTGAGATTCGTTGTGCCATCTAAACACAAATTGTATTCTCGTACTAAGACTACTAAGTAATCAAAGTAAAATAGTTCGCAAACACATTGCTCTACTGTTTTATTTTATTTATTAAATTTTTCTTTGCATATTATGTATTTTGCAGTAATAAACAATTATTCATATTTTTTTTCCATTATTGGATGTGCCTTAATTACATACCTCATTGTACTAAGCACCGTTGGTATGTTGTAGGAGTCTCCGCGCGGGCGGCGCCGGCGCGCGCGGCACTGGCTCGCGCCCGCCGCCGAGACCGAGCTGTGAGCGCGCCGGACACAACCGACATGTACGGGAATGTCGTAAGCGACATCCACACAGTATGGGCCTGCACTCCGAAAATTAAAAAAATGCGAGTGTGTACTTATGTCGCACGTAAGAAGTTATACTTAATGATTTCTTATGTTTACGCGAATGTTAGACATTGAAATTAAACTAATTTTCCGGATTCTATTGTGGTTTTTTGTTTTTTTATTTTTCTCCCGACGTTTCGAAGACTTTGCAGCCTTCAATGTCACGGGGGGGACACGGGGGGTCAGTCCCCGATAGAATCCGGAAAATTAGTTAATTTTAAGAAGTTATACTTCTTTGGCGTAAGATAAAAATCTTTCTAAAAAATTTTGTCATAACCGACATCCACATAGCCTGCATTCGGGAGATAGGGCTGAAAATTATAAAAATACGTGTGTGTACTTATTCACGCATGTAAGAAGTTATACTTCTTTGGCGTAAGATAAAAATCTTCCTTAATGTTTTTTCCTTTGCGTTATCAAATGTAGAGAAAACGACACTAATAAAAGAGAAATGGTATTTAATACTTTAAAAGAAAGTTTTATTATAACGCATTATCTGATTAAATTTTATTTAAATATAAAAAAAAAATTCTTACTTTCAAAATTTGTATTTGTATGTATTTATTAATTCATTTGTACACTTATTACATATTAAATAATAATGTAATAATTTAACTAATGATTAGCTAATTTCATGGTGTCGGTTGTTCGTGTTGCGCGCACGCATCGTAATAATTTACTCTCATAACGCTAAAGGAAGTATAACTTCAATAACATAATCCGACCGAATAAGGGGCTTAACACACCGAGCTATACTTGGACATCGAGGGAATGTGCTAAGCGACATAATATAGGGGATCGTCCATTAATCACGCGAAGTTCGAAGGGGAAAGGTTCGGAAATAAAATCACGAAATATCACAAGTAGTTTAATGAGATATTACGTGTTTTTTTCGTTAATCGCGCGATTTACTCTAAATATTTAAATATATTTACCAAAAAAATAACGTGTGATTTTGGATAGGAGTGGGAGGGGTGGTCTAAAACCTCACCACAGATCACCAGAGGGGGGTAGGGCGGTTAAACACTAAACATCACGTGATTAATGGACGATCCCCTACATAGTGAGTGTATTGGAAAGGGTTAATAGAAGGAAAAGAAATATTCATGACGCTCAATGGAACTACAGTGAAAACCGATTATAGCGACACCGAAGGGATCACAGAATCCGGACGCTATATCCGATAATCGTTATAAACGATGCGCTTTTTAGATGCATTTAAGAGACCTTACTATTTAGTCGTTAACAGATGCGTCGCTATAACCGGAGTCGTTATAACCGGTTTCTACTGTATAATTACAAATTCGCGACATTTCTGGAACAAGGAGCGTATTGTGGAGCAGTGGTTCCCAAACTTTTCAATATTATCCCTGTGATAATAATAACCCTGTATACAGGCTCATGTTGACATTGCGTTACTAAATGAAACCACATACTCGTCTTCACCTTTGCTGACATTGTGCCAAAATCATCCAATAATGAATATTTACACCAAAAATCCTGGTTTTAGTTTTCTGATTTTTCCATCATTAGTTTAATGCAAATATGGCGTGTGCGTGGGTGTATTTCTGACTGAAAGTGTGATGTCGCTGCAACGAATTATCTTACAGTCGTAGTAATAGCTTTGGGGCGCGTAAAATGAAAATTACTTTTCATTAATATTTATTTTGTTCGTTACACTTTTTTATTTTACATCCACGGCTCAAGTAACTTATTGTAGTGTTATTTCCAAGTAGATAAGTATGTGGTTTCATTTAGTAACGCGGTGTCAAAATGACCCTGTATACTGTTCCACTGGACCTCCTCTACTGAGGGATTAGGCCTTAGTCCACCACGCTGTAGTGCGGGTAGACTTCACGCTAAAAAAAAGGGAACCGGAACCAGCAAAATTTTGAAAGGGGTCTATGAGAAGAAAAAGTTTGGGAACCGCTGCTATAGCGATACTGAATTTTGTTTTTTTTTTTCAACTTTCTGAGAACTGTTTATTTTTAAGTACCATCCAGTATTACTAAATATCTGATTTGAGAGCGGGAAGTACCTTAGTTTAAGTGGGAAGATAATTCTGCGTTGGAAAATCGTTTTTATGCGCAAATGAATACGTTCGAAATTTAAATGACGCTGTTGTTGGAAGTGTGTGCTGGCACTGTTGGTATATTTGTCAATGCACCTTTTAGGCAAAGCAATGTCGACTCTGTGTACTTTATGTACAAAGTTGATATTCGATTGGCCAAATATGCCATCATAATGTAATAAAATTATACACGGATTGAGAATCTCCCTTTTTTGAAATAAAAAATACCATCAGTAGTGACGTCACTGTTTAACCACATTAAAAATGCAAAATTAAGTTTAAAATTAGCATACATGACACCCTTATTACTATTGTAATAAGGCCTAAAATCAAGAATCTTAAAGTTCATATATTTACATTATAATGGCGAATAGTGACGTCACTGTCGATGGTATAAAAAAACAGTCTGTTTAAGACTTATAGTTTGTGTACGCATGCAAATTAGTCCTTATTGCTATTGTAATAAGGGCTAAAATCGTGAGACAGTTACATTAAGCTCCGTATAGGTAGTTCTTGCTCTTGTGACGTTGAATATGTTTATGAAAAGATAAAGTCCATAAACTGGCCTAAAACAGACATGTATTCAGTTGGGGGTCACGGGGCCACGACCCCAAATGTACATATCGCTAAGTTATACGATGCAGGACTTTCTTAATAAGACTATAAGTGTCAATATCGTGTGGCAATCCATTCGCTACTTATTTCTATATTCATGTGTTATAATCGAGGTTAGCATAGCAATAACGACCTTAAATGTTTAAAAATAAAGTTGAGAATGTCTTGCCTCGTATGATAAGCAATAAAGTAGAAAGAGTACAATTTATTGTAAAAGAATATTCCGAAAACATCTTAATATTGTTAATGTTTCTGTTACTAATCTATTGAAATGACCAGGAAACCAATAAATATTCCGGTTCGAAGGACCATTGGAACTACCCTCTTTCACCCAGTTTCTAGAAGAAAATAGTGTTAAACGCTCTTTTTACAGTAAACATTATATTAGCAAAATAATTAGAGAATACAATTTTAGACATTTTTTTGACAACTTCCAGCCAGAGAGAATAGAATAGTCGCCGCGTGACATATCTTCTGCCAGCCGAGCAGCCGAATACTTCCGGAAACGCCCGATGTCATCGGCTAGGATAGCGGCGCGTAACAATTGCTAGAACACATGATAGTAGGTGTATCGTATGTGAGAGCTTGTGTACAGTGGCGAAGAGGAAATATTCTGAAAGAGAACCCGACATATATACTAATATGCATGAGATCCTGGGTTCGAATGTCGGGTCGGGCCAAAACAATTATGACTGGATTTTTCCATCTTAAAAATTTCTCAGTCGTAGCTCGGAGTCAGGAAGTTGGCGGTGTGATACCCCCGTGCCTCGGAAAGTAAAGCCGTTGGTCCTGCGCCTGATCTCTCTCCGGTCATGTCGGCTTGTCTCACCGAACTATGAGAGTGAAGGAACAGAGAGTGCTTGTGTATTGCGCACACACTCGTGCACTATAATATCTCCTGCGTGGCTGATCTTCGTTGAGATTGGCCGCCGTGGTCGAAATTCGGCTAGGAGGACATTACTGCGTACTAGATTTGACGTTCCGAACATTCACTATGTTCAACTGAATTGAATTGCCATACGATTCGTTCTGAATTTTCGCCTTTTAATTCATTAGCCTCAGATTAACAGGAGTTGAAGTATTTATTGATTTTCTGGTCGATGTCATATAATATAGTATAGATTGCTTGCATGCTATGTAAGGTGCGGCCCCTCCCGCGACAGGCCTGCGTCTGTTAGGGTCAAATACATTGATTTATGGGGTTTGGGGAGCCCGCTTAAGTATTTTTTTTCTTTTTTATTGGTAGACAAATCAGACATTTTTTATATAGGTATGGGCAATATAAGTTTATGTAGGTAGGCCGCATACTTTATTGTAATAAGAAGCTAAAGAGTTTGAACGCGCTTATCTCAAGAACTGGTTTGAATTGAAAAGTTCTTTTACTATTTTATAACCCATTTATCGAGGAAAGCTATAATCATACGGCTTGTGTACCACTAAATCCGTTCAACTCAGCGTTTACAATCGCATATACAACAGTATAGTGAGACGGACGCGAGAGGGGGCGGGAGGGGGGCGCGAGGGAGCTGGTGCTAGCGTAGTGACGTAACATTTGACTTAATAAAGTTATACTATATATGTGAGTTTTATTTCACAACCCTTTAGTGTGTTAGACTCAGGAATGCAGGTGAAGAGTGCGTGCGCTTGTTCCGCTGCTTTGTACAGTTTCAACTGCACATGCTTTGTTGACGTGACGTACAATGTTAATATATATGATTAGAAATAAAAATAAATCTGTATTGTAAGGTTCAACCCAGTAATTAAACACTATATTACCACTCAAATACACACTATAATTCAATAAAAATAAAAAATAAAAAAATAAAATACTTTATTTATCATGTAGGCGAACAAAGTTGCACTTATGATACGTCAAAACAAAGAATAAGAATAATTATTATTTCTAAACAACTATTAAAATTACTTATATAACTATAGAGATTTTAAATTAGGGATAAAGTTTATGTTTATACAAAAGACTAGGTACAAACCGAAGTAACCAGCTCGGGCTGGCAAGTAGGAGGAAATATCTTAGATCTTGCCTCGGCGACTGTTCGCCATCGGATGCGTGCGACAGTGCATTCAACTTAAACTACAATTAATGTATATATTAGAAATACTATAACAAACATGTCTTTTATTAGAGTTATGCTTCCATAATGCTTACAGTATAGTCATGTGTCCTTATCAACAATATTTTTTTCTTCATTTAAATAAACTTCAAAGAGTGTACTTTATGTTTGATAAAGAAAAAGACTTCTCGATTGAAGTTAATGTGTAAAAGCATAGTTTCGAATATGTTCAGGTACTTTTGGGACTGACTGTACATACTTCGAGGGTGAAAGAGCGTGTTTCGAATAGAAATTTGTGTTACTTCTAGTTTTATCATATAATAGGTTTTGCTCCCGACATCGCCCACGTTACTAGCCTTTCGCTTTAGAAAGTTTCTAAATCAATATATCAATGCATAGCACCAACAGATGCCAGCACCATCTATATAAAAAAAAACAATATTTCCCATATGGGCAAAAAATTGAATACGTGCAACTTGCACGACGAAAGTGCTGCCATCTAGTGGCGCAATATGAATCTTATCAAACAATACTTGGCATTGTAAAATATTAATAAAACAAATGAAAAATAACATTTCATGTGTTGCTAATGGATTGTTACATATCTACATGCTACAACACGAAAAATAAAGAAAGCAAATAATGTAAGAAATATTCTTTTACATTCTCAAGAATAGTACCTACTTACTTTCCGTGGTTATGTGAAAAGCGACGTGTATTAGTTTCAAAGGCATTTAGAAATATCTTACAACGTAAGTTGTAAAAATAAATAAGTTTTGTAGTTAGTATTAAATATTAACAAATCCATAATTAAGTGAACATAACCTTATAATTTTGAATAAATGGATCCCAACTAAAAAAAACATTCTGCCCTCGCTGCCTGTCAACAATCAGCCGGAACCAAAGACATTAAACAGTGTAGTAATTTAGCTGCCATCTATATTTTATAATTTTTGTCGTATTCAAAAAAAGAATTATGAGCTGGTTACCTAAGTTTCTTTTTCTATCTACAATATGGCGCTTGTGTCGGTTTTATCCTGCCACTACAGTTCGTGCACGCTCACAATTATTTTTATTGAATACACACGGCTCTGCTGAAATATATAGATATCATAGTACGATTGTATATACCTGAGGTACACACTATATACCTACGTCTAATAGGACACTTCTATTGAGCAATGTGATTGTTGAATGAATCTTCAATGGCATGGTGTTGTCAGAAAATAAAACGTACCATTCAGAGAATGTTCTGAAACGTGGAATTTACTTAATTAGCAATAAAATATAAATAGTATTTATTGTTTTTTATTTGTTAAAGTATTTATGCATTATTTGGTTGATGCGTCTGGAATGCTTATGCGAGCATTATTTTACAATAAATATTTGAATTGAAATTGAATTTTATTTGTTGAACAATTTATAATGTTTTGCATAATTTCTAGAATAAACATGCAGGTATCCAAAACTGTTGTGGATACCAGAAAACTACTTGAACCAAGGTTCTCTAAACAGCAACCAATTTTGATTCACAAAGTATTATACGGAGTAATTTTCTTCAAAGGCCCAATATTCATTTCGTAAGCAATTCACATGAAGAGCGTTTTTTATTACATGTGACTGAAAACCATAGTAAGCCATATTTCTTTTTTTCCACCGATAAAACACAATTCTTATAGAATAATGTCGCATATGATATATAGGTATTTATAACAGCATATTATTCACTTCATCTTAAATTTAGTTATTGCAGCAATAAATCTCAGAACTTCGATATGCATTTACACTAGCGATGATATTTCATTAATTCTTTACATATACGATTGGCTGCAAGTCCTGCAAGCTTCAAAATTTGCAACAGTAAGCTTAGCTGGGCTTTTTACACGATAAAAATTGCTTGCTGAAGATGACTTCTGCAAGTTGTTTAAACCCCGATTTATTTATAAAAAAATAGTAGTAATTAAAATCATAAGCTTGCAACATTAAACTGTCATTCGAAACCAACTCGATTGGACAGTTGACGTCTGACAGTAATTCGTGTGTTCTGTGGAAATTCGAAATTCACGAATTACGTGAACAGTGTAGTTAAGAATTTCTTTAATATTAAGAAAATTCTCATAAACAACACTGCAATAATAAAATAATAATTATCGTCTATAATTGAATAACTCAGTTTCAGTGCGTGTTAAGTTTTAATCATACAGGATTTTAAAATCGTAAGTAAAAAATACCTTTTTTAATTCGCTATTAATACTTTTTTAATTGTCATAACCATGAAGGTTATCTAAAATAGACTTTGCCCTATGCGCTAAAAATAACTTTTTCTGCCATATTTACTAACATGTGCTGTCATTTCCCCTTGTGTACATAAATGCATACGAATGATGCATTCAGATGCATTATTGAGTGATGTTTACTATAACAAGAAATGTTTATTCAATACATATATTATGAAATAATTATCTATATTGATAAGATTAATTCAAGTATGAACCTCTCCATTTGTTTGAGTGTAGGCAAAGGCACATTTATAATAAGCCAAGATTACAAGATCAGTGCCTTTTTGATGTTATGTTCTGGGTTCAATGCTAAGGTCAGGCAATAATGTGCATTTTTATAGTAATAAATGTGAGTCAAAGGTTGGAATTGATACTCTTTGGATTTAAGTTTAAAAAGTCATCATGATAAACTATTAATGTATGACCTCTGATCACCTAACAGGTACATGGTTATAAAACTATAAAAGGAAAATTTATCCCCAAACTGGGCACAGTTCCAATAATATATTTTCAAGTGGAAAACCAGAGTCTTAAGATTTTGTGATACATCAACATACAAAAAGGTTGCGCTTATTCGATGTATACTCAATCTACCGTGAAATAGCAAAACATCAATATAAAATACTTCATATTTTTTCATGTTCATTTTTAATGCCTATATAAATATGTTATTTGTGTATTAATAACTAAGGAGGCTGTGACATCTTGTTACACCAACATTTCAAATAAGACAACTTACTACCAATTAATAATAATAATAATAATATCAGCCCTGTATTATATACTTGCCCACTGCTGAGCACGGGCCTCCTCTACTATTGAGAGGGATTAGGCCTTAGTCCACCACGCTGGCCTAGTGCGGGTTGGTAGACTTCACACACCTTCGAAATTCCTATAGAGAACTTCTCAGATGTGCAGGTTTCCTCACAATGTTTTCCTTCACCGTTAAATCGAACGATAAATTCACAAAGAATACACACATGATTTACTACCAATTAGTAATAACTTTTTGCAACACAAATTGCTTCTAATGTCCGGTCTATAACTAACTATACTGTTTAATAATCAAAAACTGAATCGAAAGCATTATCAAAAACTGAAGGTCGACGGAAATGTATCTGGTCTGATAGTAAAGAACAAAAATGTTGGCTTGACTTCACCTATCAATGAAGATCTTAGTATCTTTTAAGAAGCTCAGCCGTTGTTACATGTAAATAATAATATATAATATCAGCCCTGTATATACTGTCCCACTGTTGGGCACGGGCCTCCTCTACTACTGAGAGGGATTAGGCCTTAGTCCACCATGCTGTAGTGCTGATTGGTAGACTTCACACACCTTCGAAATTCCTATAGAGCACTTCTCAGATGTGCAGGTTTCCTCACGATGTTTTCCTTCACCATCTTTGTTACCGATACTGTTCAATGTGTATGAGATAAACACAATTTTATGTCATCCTGGGTTTGAATATAATACTAGAAAAACAGTAATCTTCAATAAATACATTATAGTTTGTGTGGATTTTTGCACATATTGCAGTTTTATATGTCATACTTTTAATAAAATAATGACCCATTCCAAAATTGCCAAGTTGTGGGAATCGTCAAACAACCAATTTCTGTTTGTGACCTTTTAGTTTTTTCATACTATAGATTTCATTGTTTACCTACCTTTAACAAGGTCAATTTTATAACAACTTGAAAATAAAAGGTAGCAAACAATAATTAGTTTTCCGACAACTGCCACAAATTAACAATTTTGAAATAGGTCATTATTTTATTAACACTGCAATGTATATTTCATATTACTAATTATTACTTAAGTTAGTTAACGTTCATACACTGTCTCATTCATATAACTCGTAACAATAAAGCAGTGACATTAACAAGCTTATTTTATTTGTACACCCCATACATAGTCTGAGCAAGAAAATAAAAACCTCTGTATTTAGTAAAATATGGAACTAATTTCTTGTAATTTTTATTTCTTATTTTATTATTTCAGGAAAGCTTACAGACTAATAACTTAATAAATAACATAGTATAGGTAACAATTATTTAGCTAGCTTGTAAAATTAAAAAGGCAACGCAAACTTGACCGCACAGAAGGTTTTCCCTGGTCAAGGTAAAACAATAGAATGAGAATTGGCAGTCTTGAACGAAACGTCGGAAACACTTACTTAATGTAACAACAAGGTTTTAAGTCATGCCTAATTTCCACTACCTCATTTGCATACTTAAAATAAGTATGACTAATGCACTGAGGTTGTGTGGTCGAATCCTGGGTCAGGCCAAAAAATAATTGTGACTTAGTTTTTCCATATTAAAAATTACTCAGTCGCAGCTCTAAAGGACATTGCTGGTGTAACCCCATGCCTCGAGAAAGCACTTAAGCCACAACAAGAACTGATTAGTTACTTTCGTAAAACCATAAACTTAATAAATTTTTGTGAGATAAATTAGCAAATATAAGTTGATATTGTAACTGAGTGTGGATGACCAACACCTCAGTCCACCCCATGACCATGAAGGTTGCAGTCTTCGAAACGGGAGAAAATTGTAATACATATAAACCGCTTATAATAATAATAATATCAGTCCTGTATCATATACTGTTCCTCTGCTGCTCGGGCCTCCTCTACTACTGAAAGGGGTTAGGCCTTAGTCCACCACGCTGGCCTAGTGCGGATTGGTAGACTTCACAAACCCTCAAAATCCCAATAGAGAACTTCTAAGGTATGCAGGTTTCCTCAAGATGTTTTCCTTCACCATTAAAGCAAGCGATAATTCATAAAGAATACACACATAATTTTTAGAAAATTCAGAAGTGTGTCCCCTTGAATTTTCTGAACCTGCAGACTTAAACCGCTTCATATTATTTTAATATCTAACATTCGCGTAAACATAAGAAATCATTATCATAATATAAATATTTGTAAACAGGAATATGCTTCGTATTTTTATCCTGTTCATTGCCGTGTGAATGTGAATGACCAGCGTAAGTGTGCTAAAAATAAAAACAAAGAATGTTTCGAATATATAAAGTGTAGCAAGTATAGAAGAGGCATTAAAAAAGAATTGACATTTAATTTTTTCAACAGACTCAAATGTTTATATTTTATGAAACTAGATTTAAAATTATGAGACCCATGTTTTTTCTGTTTTCAAAACTCTGATATTTCATTCATGATTTTCACTTTGAATTTTGTTTTATTCTAAAACGACGTCAGCACCAGATGACGTCATATATACGGCTCAAGACGCAATGATCTTTGCTTTGCCGTAAAAAAGAAGTGAAGTGGCAGTTTTTTTTGTCTCTCTCTCACTCTTTCAAAGTGACAGTTGTGACGTATCTATTGTAATATTGACATTTGGCAGTGGAATACCAAACAATACTTTGTAATTCAAGGTGTTGGTATCTACTGTTTATCGGTCGTATCGCTTACCATCAGAACGGCAAGCTCGTCTTGTCATTCAAAGCAATAAAAATCTGTCACTTTACGTAACTACTACATAGCAGTGCCGAAGGGTCCATCCAACCCGATGTCGACTTTTCTTTATGTAGAATCTAATTATCATTAGAACGATTTCGGACCGCATTGATGCATATAGTGTGTTCAGAAAGAGAACTGTCGTCGGATTTGAGGTCTCTACTTTGCCGTGAAGCATCTCAATGTTTCCCGGCAAACATGACAGCTACATTGACATTTACGTGTGTCACAGGAATATAACCTTATATCCTACATAATAAGGTTATTTTTCCGTGACACGCGTAATGTCCTGTAGCTGTCAGGTTTGCCGGCAAACCAGAGAGGACCCAGGAGTTGACCTCTTTTGTTCAATTCTAGTATGTTTCTATACAAAAAATCCTTAAAAATAACACGCAAGATCGTTTATAACAAGGCAATACGACATGACGAATGAGTTTAACATTTACCCAATGCCGGGGAAGGGTTGCTGTGTAAAATTCGAAAGTTCACTTTTCGGCCATGACGGTTTTCTTTCTGAACAAACTATATTAGTAACTGTTTTGTGTTGGGTTCTTTTTTGGTTCCAACTTTCGCCACTACATACAGTAGCGGATATGCAGTCCTAGCCGGTCTAGGCCTTGTGCCGCCCCTTTCTCAGCACCTAAAGATTACGAACATAAGGTACGCGAGCCTTTAATACATTAAGATACTTTGTATTTGAGTTATTTCTTGTATCAGTCTTTTTTGGCCCGATTTACCGCCCTTGGCCCGGACCTACTAGGCCTTAGGGCAAATCAGCCACTGACCACATAGAAACACACTATACTGTCTTATATAGTTACTAGTTGACCCGACAGACGTTGTCCGGTCTTAACTATGAATTTGCAGCGCGCATTCTGTCAACCGCTGACAGTTATTTCAAACAATTGACAGTTATATAAAATTAATATTTTCGTTAATTTTTCTTAAATTTTCTAATTATCCGCGTAGTTTTTGATTTTTTTCTTACACACGAACCTTCTCCTGACAATAACAAACACAACAAAAAAAAATAGTGAAATCGGTCCAGCCCTCTACGCGTGATGGCGTGACCAAGGGAAATAGGGATTAATTTTTATATATATAGACTAACGCACACAAATAAATCATAAACACTCGTCTGCTTTACACTACAACTTTTCATATACCTGCGCGTGCGCATTCGCTTTATACTCTAGAAAGAAAAGGTCGTACAAGCCTCGTTTTTTACTGTGTAAGTGATAATTATTTTTTTCGTTAGTAACGCATTGATAGCATTATGATAAAAATCTCAATGGGCCGACAAGCGATAAGAGAGTGCGTAACATACGTAGCTATACGTGTGGCAAGACCAGCGTAAGTAGACCTGCTGGTGAATGGTATAAAGCAGTGCCGAAAGGTCAAGTGTATCCAGTAGATAGAAGACACAAGTTGCTTAATCGAATTCATTACGTATAATAATTTATTGCCATTTAAGGAATGATAAGACGGCCGTAGCCGAGTTTTGCTAATGGTGTGAGGATTAAAAAAAAAACCAAAAAGCGTATTGAATGACATTCATATTTATTTGCTAAAAGAAAGTCAGTCAAACACTTCATTTCCCTTGGGGAAGAGGGGGTAGGGCGGGGGTGAGAACCCCTATAATCAATTATATAATCCCCCTTAATCAATAATATTTATTAGTGAATTATATTAAAAATGTAGTTTTGTAAATTTAAAAAAAACAAACCCATAGAGCACCTTGATCCAAAAAGAGGTAGGCAGAGGTGCGACCAGGGCGCCCTCTTTTCATATCTGGCCCAAATTTCAGACTCCGGACCGATGCTAAGCAGAAAAATTCAATATCACTGCCCCATCTGGGATTCAAGTCTTCAGGATATTTGCTGCCTTTTATAATTAAGTAGAAACCCTGAGCCTTAGAAGCGACGGTAGCCTAGTTGGGTGTGGAACGGACTGCCGAGACGAATATCCGTAGGTTCAAATCCCAACACACCATTGACTTTTCTAAAAAAATATGTGTGTTCTTTGTGAATTATCGCTTGCTTCAATGCTGAAGGAAAACATCGTAAGGAAACCTGCATACCTGAGAAGTTCTCTATAGGAATTTCAGTGTGTGAAGTCTACCAATCCGCACTACAGGGTGGTGGACTAAGGCCTGATCTCTCTCAGTAGCAGAGGAGGCACGTGCCCAACAGTGAGACCCAATCATAACGGCCCTATGTCTACGCACTGCGAAGGCTGCCATGCCGTCAGCACTGAGAAACAGACTTGTTATCACAGCAATGCTCCGTCCTTAGATAAATAACGTCTATGAATAAGGGGGTTTGACTTTAAGCTTTTTCTCTTTCAGATGAGGTTGCGATAGTGGCCGTGTACAATGGCGGTCGGTGAGGCCCGCGTCCCCATTCTGCATGATGAAAGACCCGCACATCATGGTGAGTACCTGCAGAAACTCCGTAGTCCTGGTATAATTCCTAGTTATTTTAAATCCATCCAAAGGTTGTCTGGAAGAAATCGCCGATAGCGATAAGACCGCCATTTGTACTTCCTGTTGTTTCATCATCTCTGTTGTATATTTATTTTTCCCTACGGTGTTGATGGACAATAAAGTGTTTAAATAAATAAATAAATAATTTAAAAATTTTATAAAAAAGTCATGTCTATTCAAAAACAAGTGATATGTGAAAAAAAAATCTTTATTATATACTGTCTTGCTGCGTAATGATATCTTCTATAACTTTTATAAACTATGTACGTTATATAAATTGTAAAATAGAAATCATTAAAACTGTTAAAAAAATTACAAGTTATAAGGCAATGAAATTAGGTAGGAGGGGTGTCGAAAAACAGAAAAGGGACGAAATACTTGCATGTGACATCAGCGGGCATTATGCTGCGTGTGAAAGAAAGAGATGGAGCGATATCCCCACTCCACACGCACTCCTGCACGTAGCAATATATGAAATATTAATTACTGCCTCATTTGTTATCGAATTTTAATGCTGTTTTCACAGCATATCTCTTTTGTACTAATTGTTACATATTAAAAAAACACAAATCAAACACAGTCAAGTACCTTATTATAAAAGTGGTCTATGAGAAAACAAAGATTGGTAACCTCTGTCCTAAGGGATGCTTATCAGTTAGATAAGATGTATATGTAACACGTGTTTCCCAAAATCGTTCCGTCTCACACCAGTTTCTATTCTACTTCAACTTTCAGAGTTTTCTCTGACTCTAGCTTTTTTGCTCGGGTTTATTGACCACCCGCCCTGATACCTTCAGGGAAGAGGTGATTCAGTCTCCCTGTTGTTCCCCGTGTACGAAAAACGTGTCCCCTAACACTCTGCTCAATATAATAGACGTATGGATTGCAGCTTGTTTTTGGAGCATGTTGATCTATCTATCCTACTAATATTATAAATGCGAAATTTTGTGATTATGTATATATGTTTGTTCCTCTTTCGCGAGAAAACTACTGAACGGATTTGGCTGAAACTATACTGTAATATTGGTTGTACATCAGAATAACACATAGGCTACAATTTATAATGATTTTGTGCAATTTGGTCATAATATATCAATACGTATCAAGTAAGTCCGGAAGAATTATCTCGGAAAACTCTTTTACGCGGGCTGAGCCGCGAACAAAAGCTAGTTAATATACATATTACAGGTGGTAAGAGCGCATGTCCGGCAATATCAGAAAGAACTTAAAAGTCGAGCATTACACTAAAAATTATAATTCAAGCAAACGTTCTTTTTTTATTGCTTTGAATGACGAGACGAGCTTGCCGTTGCCATGGTAAGCGATACAACTGATAAACAGTAGAAACACCAACACCTTGAATTACAAAGTATTTGGAATTTGGAATTCCACTGCGCTCGCCATCCTGAGACATGAGACGTCTCAATATGTCCAGTAGTCACACTGGCTGCAATGTTCAAACCGGAACACAACAGTGACTACACACTGCTTGCTAGAAATAGACATTGCGATGGTACCTACGCGGACTCTTACATATGAGAGACCTACCAGTAATTAAATAAATTTAAAAACAAACAAACCTCTTGATAATGAGTGTAAACTCCGCGTGTATATTGCAATGATAAGCGTCCTTGTCACTGATAACGGTGAAGATAACATCGGCCAGGTTAAAAGTTTAAGTCCAATGATATATCGAACTTTTTTTAACATTACGTTTGTTAGCCTAACGAGGGCTGGCTTATACAAACCGGACTAGCGTGTGAGCGCTTTAGACGTACTCAACCATTGACGTATATTCTATAGACACGAACGTCCATATAAACTATTTGTTCAAAATCTGAACTAAAATGGCAAAACGTCACTTATAACCTATTTATTCACTTGAACAAATAATTATACTTATTTGACTAATATTTTTTATTCAAATCCAGGTTTACATTTAGACTCGAGTTCTTATATCATGAGCGCCACTCAACAACCACAAGCTGTCAATATTGACCATACTAAAAGTTTGAATGGATTGCAGTTCATTCAGTAGAACATAGTGAATGTTCGGAACGCCAAATCTAGTACGTAGTACATATATATCGAAGTTAGCAACCCTTGAAAATTAAGCGACTTGATGGTAACCCACTAACGGGTTACGAACCTCAGCTCTCGGTCACTAGGAGATGAAACATCAACGATTATGTTAGATCAAACTTATTGGAACAAACGCTTAGTAAAATGGCGACCCCTCAAGCACAGTTGGCGATAACTTTAAAAAAATCCCTCCCAAATTAAAACGGCAATTAATAACATTTCAAAATGTAAACGTGCCTAAAACAAACATACCGTTTGTTAATTTTTCTACTGTGAGTTCGATTATGATTTTTTTTATATTTTTTTGATACGTAATTTCGAAGAAAAAACTTAAGAACGATAAATGCGATATGACGTCATACATACTTTGGTTGGTATGGTTGGTAGGTTGAATGAAGTTGTTCCTTGGTCCACCTTACTATTCATTTAAAAAAAACTAAGACACCGTCATTTGTGAATATCAAATGTCAATACTCAGAGTCAATATTACAATAGGTCCGTCACGAGCTCAGGTCACGAGCTCAGAACAATGACAAGCATAGAAGTAACACTATGACATTTGAGTGTACTCTGTCTTAAACAGCTAGAAATTTAATTGTGTTGCGATCCCTTCTGACATCTTATCGATATCGATAGATGCTTTGTCTATCGGCTATGGTAAATTCGCAGACCTGCTAAAATACCGTTGCAAATTGCTATTTTAGATAAAGGCTAAAAAAAGATATCAAAACCCTGATTTGGAATGCAAGTACCAAAAGAAGTCTGGGTATATAAAAGCACTCGTTAAGAAGCTGTTAAATTACAATAAACTATAGAACTACCGGCTTTCCTCGAGGTAAATTTTGTCCAATTTTCATTTGCTATTCACAGCAGTTTCCATGCCTTCCGAAATCATCTTGTTATTCACACAAAACTGGTTTAGTTAGCATTTAGATTATTAAATTAAAAAAATGTTAGAAATTTCGGAACGAATGGAAACCGCTGTAAGTAACAAACAAGAAATCGGCCGGAATTTCGTCTAGGAGAAAGCCAGTATGCCTTCTGTTCTTTTCTGACTTTCTTAGGCATTAAAAGATACCCAAGAGGTGAGATTTGACAGAAGCTACTAAAATGGGACAGTAAAATTAAAACACAGCGGTATCATTCATGCGACATATGTTTGATAGCTTATTTCAATGTTAATAAAACTTTGTCGAAATGCTTAGAGCAAACACGGTGCTGTTTTTTCCAATGCCAATTGGGACGAGCTATGGCAACGATCCATTTTTGCCTCATAGCATCATCTGTGGGGAATCTGCAATGAAACACATTGTATGAAACAAACTATGAAATCAGATAGTTTTCTCGACCCTAGCCTTCGCGCACGGTTTCCAAGTGGCTTTTACCACTACACCCCCGTATATGGAAAGTAAAAGACAATTTATGCAAAATAGTAAACTACAACATACTAACATCTATGTTATCGACAGAATATGCAGCACAACACTATTGAACACGACTACGTAAATTGGTAAAAATGAAAAATACTTAATAATGACTGGATCGAATGACCAACAGCAGATTATAATATGACTACAGCATAATAAAGTATAATTAATAACACTTTTTGCACTTATGTACAGAGTTTAAGCGAATATATTAGGTTTTTTGTTTACTCACCGATGGAAGCTGATGATTTCAGTTTCATTTTCTTTATGAGAAGAATGAGATTTACACCCCACAATAACGCAGGCCATTGCTTGTTCCTAGGGCTATATTTTATTTAAACAGCACTGTGTATTTATTAAAATTAACAACAAAAATATTACAAAACATGTAGCCACTTTTGAAAAGCACGCGCTGAAGTATAACGTAACTAAATTGTGTGGGCGCGTTTGTGACATTGTTTTGAGATTGGCAAGTTGGAACATTTGACATTTTATTTGCTTTTTAATTCGGCATCATAAAGAGGACCAAAGGTAACCATTTGATTATTTTAAAGTGTACGCATGTCGACCTTACCAACATAATATTTGTCTCGTTCTTTTCAACGGTTTTGGCCAATTTGAAAAAATAGGATAAGTATATGAGGGTAATTTAGATTCCTTCTATGCTTGTTCTTGTTCTGAGGTCACGAGGGAGGGAAACAAAAAAACTGTCATTTCACTTTTTTTTAATGCAAAGCAAAAGTCATTACGTCTTGAGCCGTATGTATGACGTCATTTCGTGCTTACGTCGTTTCAGAATAAAACAAAATTCAAAGTGAAAATCATGAATGAAAACAACAAATTTTAGGAAAAATAAAAATAATGGATCTCATAATTTTAGATCTAGTTTTATAAAATGTAAATTATGAGTTATATTTGAGTATGTTGAAAAAATGAAATGTCAATTCCTACGGACGGCCACGAATCGATTCTTAATTCATCGTACATACATTATACCTATTTCTGGAATTAATTATTCAATATGTTGTTATCATTCACTGATTACAATGTCGAATGTATTGATTAAAATGGACACATCTTTGAAGTATGCAATTTTATTACATCTATAATAATTCGTTCCCGATTATGCAATTGTGACTGAATATCGATTTATACTGCCATTAAACCAACAACCGATTTATTTTTTGTAATTAATGTACTGGTGGTCTCTGATGTGAAAGTTCGCCTGGGTAGGTAGCACCGCAATGTCTATTTCTGTCAAGCAGTGTGTAGTCACTGTTGTGTTCCGGTTTGAGACATTGTAGGACTGGACATAATAAGACTTAACATATGTCTCAGGATGGCGAGCGCAGTGGAATACCAAACACTTTGTATTTCAAGGTGTTGGTATCTACTGTTTATCGGTCGTATCGCTTACCATCAGAACGGCAAGCTCATCATTCAAAGCAATAAAAGAAAAACAAATGCCTTTTCTTTTACAGACTCCCATAAGTCCCACCGTGAGGATGCGAGGCCGCGGCTGGGCCACGGTGAGATGGTGGTCACGTCGCTGGTAGCTGGAGCTGCTGCAGGAGCATTAGCCAAGACCGCCATCGCGCCGCTGGACCGCACCAAGATCAACTTCCAAATATCGTGAGTTTATTGAAGGGGGAAATAGGGAGGGAGAAATAGTCTAGTTTCAAAGTGTTAGGGCCTGTTATACTGCTTTTGTGTAACTGAAGGGAGTTTATTAGTCTAGTTTCAAAGTGTAAGGGCTTGTGATACTGCTTCTGAGTAAATGCTGAATGAATCTCACTTACCCAAATTTCGGCCACGGCGGCCAATGTCAACGGAGATCAGCAACAGATATTATAGTGCACGAGTGTGTGCAATACACAAGCATTCTCTGTTCCTTCTCATAGTCCGGTGAGACGAAGATAAGTGATTTAGGTTCACTTCTCCCTTTTTTATCTTTATTTGGTCGTAATTTCATGACCATGTCGCTTCGTACTTCCGCTCTTTTATTGCATTTAAATGCCGAGACGAGTATTCTCGTCTGATGGTAAGCGATACGATCGCCCATAAACAGTAGCAAACATACAGAACTCTAATTATAATTGCGTGACACTGTGCGCTTGTCTTATAATGGCCA